>NC_135955.1:87915846-88215846 GCF_053455715.1 Rhinoraja longicauda
CAAAATGCTGGAGTAACTCAGCAGGTCAGGCAGCATCTCGGGAGAGAAGGAATGGGTGACGTTTCGGGTCGAGACCCTTCTTCAGACTTCCCCTCGTACTTCAGACTTCCCCTCGTACTTCATCTTTTCAGCCCGTATTGCCCGCTTTGTCACCTTCTGTTGACCTTTGAAAATTACCCAATCCTCTGGCTTCCCGCTCCTCTTTACTATGTTATACATCTTTTCTTTTTGTTTTATTCCATCCCTAACTTCCCTTGTCAGCCACGGTTGCCTCTTACGCCCCTAAGAATCTTTCTTCCTCTTTGGAATAAAATGATCCTGCATCTACTGGATTATGTTCAGAAATTCCTGCCATTGCTGTTCCACCGTCATTCCTGCTAGGATCCTTTTCCAGTCGACCTTGGCCAGCTCCTCTCTCGTGTTTTCATAGTCCCCTTTGTTCAACTGCAACACAGACACTTCTGATTTAACATTCTCCCTCTCAAATTGGATTAAAACTAATCATATTATGGTCACTACCACCAAGTGGTTCCTTTACCTTGAATTCCCTTATTAAATCTGATTCATTGGACCACACTAAATCCAGAATTGCCTTCTCTCTGGTAGGCTCCATTACAAGCTGCTCTAAGAATCCATCTCGGCGGCACTCTACAAACTCCCTTTCTTGGGGTCCAGAACCAACCTGATTTTCCCAGTCTACCTGCATATTGACCCCATAACCACAGTGGCATTACCTTTGTTACATGCCAGTTTTAACTCCTGCTGTAACTTACACCCTATATCCGGGCTACCATTTGGGGGCCTGGAGATAAATCCTACTGGTGTCTTCTTAGCGTACAATTCCTCAACTCTATTCATCGTCAGTCCCGATGTCATCCCTCGCAAGGAACTAAATTTTATTCTTCACCAACAGAGCTATCCCACTTCCTCTGCCCACCTGCCTGTCCTTTCTATAGGCTGTATAACCCTGAATATTCAGTTCCCAGTCCCGATCCTCCTGCAGCCACGTCTCTGTAATCCCCACAATGTCATATCTACCAATCTCTAACTGAGCCTCAAGCTCATCCACTTTATTTCTTATACTTCGTGCATTCATATATAATCCTTTGCTCATCTCACCTTTCACATCGATTCCTATTACACTTGGCCATTCTCTCCTACCCCTTCGTGAGCTTTCTGTCCCATTAATTCTGGGGTGTTTCTTAATTATTCCTATGCTCTCTTTCCCTTGAACTCCATCCTTGTCTATCCCTTTTGACCCCCCCCCCCCCCCCCCCCCCGCACTATTTAGTTTAAACTCACCCGTGTAGCAGTGGCAAACCTGCCTGCCATAATGCTGGTCGCCCGCCTGTTGAGGTGCAATTCGTCCCATTTGTACACTTCACCCATACCCCAAAACAGATCCCAGTGGTCTAAGAATCTAAATCCCTGCACCCGCTCCTCAGCCACACATTCAGATCCCCCATCTCCCAGTTCCTGCCCTCACCAGCACGAGGAACTGGAAGCAAACCAGAGATATCCACCCTG
The DNA here is from genome assembly GCF_053455715.1 of Rhinoraja longicauda. NCBI lineage: Eukaryota > Metazoa > Chordata > Chondrichthyes > Rajiformes > Arhynchobatidae > Rhinoraja > Rhinoraja longicauda. The sequence continues at coordinate 87,917,374 of NC_135955.1, forward strand.
GAGGTCCTGCTTTTCAGCCTTCTTCCGAGCTCTCTAAAGTCACGCTGTAGAATATCCTTCCTCTTCTTCCCGACGTCATTTGTGCCGACGTGCACTACCACGTCCGGCTGCTCACCTTCACCCTTGAGGATGCTCTGCACTCGGTCTGTGACATCTTGGATCCTGGCACCAAGGAGGCAACACACCATCCTTGAATCCCGCTTGTTGCTGCAGAAACCCCTGTCCGTACCTCTCACGATAGAGTCCCCTACTACCACGGCTCTGCCTGACGTCGGTCTCTTCGAGCTTTGCCTCAGCGCCACATTTTGCCTCGCAGACTTGTCCGCCGCTCAGACCGGCAGTGTCTTCTGTCCCGACAGCTTCCAAGAGGGTGAACCTGTTTTCAAGAGGTACAACCCCCGGGGTCTCTTGTACTCCAAGCTTCCTTCCCTTCCTCACTGTCACCCACCTTCTCTCTTCCGGTCCCTTCGGTGTAACAATCTCGCTGAAGGTCTTGCCCGGGAACGTCTTGTTTACTCGGATGATCCTGAGGTCATCCAGTTGGCTCTCCAGTTCCCCAACACAGTCCTTCAGAAGCTGAACCTGGACACACTTACCAGATTTGTAGCAGCCAGTGGCACCAACGGTGTCCCTGGCCTCCCACATCCTGCAAACATCTCACAGGCTTAAATGGGACATCTTGGTTGGCATGGACAAATTGGGCTGAAGGGCCTGTTTCCGTGCTGTATAACTCAATGACTCTAAGCCAGGTGTGTCCTCAAATAAAATAAGGCGATATTGTATATAGTTGCTGCTCACAGATTTTACAAACTGATAATGCCAGTAGGAATTTTTCTTCTCTAAGGGAGTCCTTTATTTAAGTTGACAAGAAAAGGAAATGGTTTATTTAAACCGCACCTGAAACAATTTGGTGGTGATGGCGAGAAATACAGGTTTGAGAGGTGGCATGCCCTGTGTTATTGACAGGGGCCTGCTGGTAGATCATAGTACAGAGGAAACCAGAGCCTCAGCCCACCCACTGGCTGGTAGCGCAGAGAAAGGTCAAAGTGACATAGAAGCAATTTCCCAGGGTTTTAAAGGAGAGCCTGGAGATTTCTCCCCCCCCCCCCCCCCCCGCTGAAGATAGCGTTAAAAGCAGTCAAGGAAAGAAAAAAATATATATATATGTATTTATTTTACATATTAGTTTCTTTTCTTATATCTTTTATTTCTTTCTTTGATATATATATGTGTGTGTGTGTGTGTGTGTGTGTGTGTGCGTGTGCGTGTGTGTGTGCGTGCGTGTGTGTGTGCGTGTGTGTGTGCGCGTGCGTGCGTGTGCGTGTGTGTGTGCGTGTGCGTGTGTGTAAAAAGCCACAGGGTTGTTTGTAAATAGTTTAATTTGCTGCTTTGTTTAATCCACCTTTGCATAGAAAGGAGAAATGGTTCCCTTAACTAAGTTTCTATTTCACAATGTTTAACCGGACATGTCCCTTTTATTTTGAAGCACTTATTTGTTTGGAAGCTTTCATAAACCCCAGACATCATGAAGCACTTTACTGTCAATGATGCGCTCAGCATTTCAGGAAGTGGTCAAGTTACAGACAGCAACACGATAATTAGTTTGAGGATGATGACCAGAAGCACTAACATCTTTAGATTAACGTATGATGAGCGTTTGTCGGCACTGGGCCTGTACTCACTGGAGTTTAGAAGAATGAGGGGGGGGGGGACGGACCTCATTGAAACATACAGAATAGTGAAAGGCTTGGAGAGAGTGGATGTGGAGAGGATGTTTCCACTAGTGGGAGAGTCTCGGACCAGAGGTCATAGTCTCAGAATTAAAGGACGTTCTTTTATGAAGATGAGGAGAAATTTCTTTAGTCAGAGGGTGGTGAATCTGTGGAATTCTTTGCCACAGAAGGCTGTGGGCGCCAAGTCAGTGGATATATTTAAGGCAGAGATGGGTAGATTCTTGATTACTACGGATGTCAGGGGTTATGGGGAGAAGGCAGGGAAATGGGATTAGGAGGGAGAGATAGAAGAGCCAGGATTGAATGGTGGAGTAGACGATGGGCCGAATGGCCTAATTCTACTCCTATCACTTATGACCTTAAGAGCTTTACATTTACATCAAAAGTTAACCCCTCTCCTGTTGAGATTTTTGGTGTCTCTTTAGCCTTTCACTTTCATCTGTCCCACTTTTAGTCTTGCTTGCCCTTCTCTTTCCAAACCATCGCCTTCTTTCACCACAGCAGCCTTTCATCTGGTTCATTATTGTTTCCAAAGCCATATCACCAATGCAGCCTTTTTTCCCCACATTGCTCATTCCCCTCCTACCAACCCCCTAGATCTCTCTCTCTTTCATACTCTTTCAGTAACCCCAGTGCATAACCGTTATTTCCCCTACCCCTTACTAAAAAGTAATTAGGAAAGGTTTAAAGGGACATGGGCCAAATGCCGGCAAGTGGGACTAGTGTAGATGGGGCATCTTGGTCAGTGTGATGAAGTTGGGCCGAAGGGCCTGTTTTCATGCTCTATGATTATCCCCATCTGACCTCCCTTTCCTTGCATGTTTCTGCTCATTTTGTCTCGGTTCCATTTCTCTACTGTTAATCAGGTTGCTCTGACTATGGATCTACCCTCCTTTCTAACTGAATTCTTTTTCATGCACCTCTCCTTGGTCTGTATCCTCATATTGCTCTTCCCTTTCCCTTTCCCCTCCTTGTTGAGTTTCATTGTCTGTAACTCATTCTCACCTAGCCCACAACTAACAAATGCCTGTTTCCTTTATTAACGTTACCCTTTTGCGTATCTTTCATTCATTTGTTCTATATCTCGCTACATCAGGAGCCTGGAGAGGGTTCCTGTGATGTGGAAGACATCCTGCCTGGGTTCCTGTCCCAGTTCCTCCAATGACTACAGACTGGTGACCCTGACGCATCATGGAGTCCCTGGAGAGACTGGTGCTCACTCACCTACGATCCTTGGTTAAACCCTATCTGGACCCCCTGCAGTTCACTTACCAAACAAAGATGGGGGTTGAGGACGCCATCATCTACCTGCTCAATTGTTCCTCTGCTCACCTGGATAAGACAGGAAGCATTGTGAGAGTCATGTTTTTATACTTCTCCAGTGCATTTAGCACCAAGTGGCCTGCATTGCTAAGGAGCAAACTGACGAAGATGCAGATGGACGCTCCATTGGTGTCCTGGATCACCAACTACCTGACTGGATGACCACAATATGTCAGGCTACTGAACTGTGTCTCGGACATGGTGGTGAGCAACACAGGAGACGGTCCTCTCTCCCTTCCTGTTTACCATCTGCACCTAGGACTTCAGATATAACTCTGCCTCCTGCCACCTGCAGAGGTTTTCAGATGACGCTGCAATTGTGGGCTGCATCAGTGAGGGGAGGGAAACTGAATACAGAGGTGTAGTCAACGACTTTGTTGAGTGGTGTGCAGTTGTCACCTGCAGCTCAACACCGACAAGACTAAGGAGTTAGTGGTGGATTTTGGAGGAGAGAAACACCCCTGTCCCCTGTCTCCATCAATGGTGTGGATGTGCAGTTCACCAGGGAGTTCATATACCTGGGAGTGTACCTGGACAGTAAACTGGACTGGTCCAGGAATGCTGAGGCCCTGTACAAGAAGGGACAGAACCGTCTGCACCTTTTGAGAAGGCTCCGCTCCTTCAACGTCTGCAGTGAGATGCTGCAGATGTTCCACCAATCCGTGGTAGCCAGTGCCATCTTCTTCGCCAATAGGATTAACAGACTAATTGAGAAGGCTGGCTCTGACCTGGCAGTAGAGTTGGATTCATGGGAGGTGGTCTTGGAGGGGAGGATGCTCCTCAAACTGCAGAGCATCCTGGACAATACAGCTCACCCCCTCCATGACACACTGGTCAAGCTGAGGAGTACCTTCAGCAACAGATTGGTTCCACCAAGATGCAGCACAGAACGCCACAGGAGATCCTTCTTCCCTGTGGCTATCAAACTGCACAACTCCTCCCCCTTCTATCGCGGGATAGACTGAGTCCCTTCCCCCCCTCCCCAATCTTTCCACTCGTCACTTTAATTCCATGTTTCATGTATTTTGTGTTTTTATGACTGTAGGCAGATCAATTTCCCTCCCGGGATAACTAAAGTTCTATCGTATCGTATTGCATCACTGTCTATATCTCTCGTTTCCCTTTCCCTTGGCCCTTAGTCTGAAGAACGGTCTCGACCCAAAACATCTCCTATTCCCTTTCACCAGAGACGCTGCCTGAGTTACTCCAGCAATTTGTGGCCTTCTCTTTCTTGTTCACCTTCCTTGCCCCAGTCTTTGTCTTTTTCTCCTCATAATACACTGCATCTGATTCAAAGTTTTCAACCTCAAAACACAACCTATAGGGGTAAGTATCAGAACATCAGGTTTACAAGAATGATTCTGAGGGAAGGATGTGCTGGCTCTGGAGAGGGTCCAGAGGAGGTTTACAAGAATGATCCCAGGAATGAATGGGTTAGCATTGATCAGCATTTGACAGCACTGGGCCTCGACTCGCTGGAGTTTAGAAGGTTGATGGGAAACTTCCAGAATAATGAAAGGCATAGTTAGAGAGGATGTGGAAAGGACATTTCCACCGGTGGGAGAGTCGAGGACTGGTGGTCATAGCCTCAGAATTAAAGGGCGCTCTTTTAGAAAGGAGGTGAGGAGGAACTTCTTTAGTCAGAGGATAGTTAATCTGTGGAACTCATTGCCACAGAGGCTGTGGAGGCCGTCAGTGGATATTTTTAAGGCAGAGATAGACAAATTCTTGATTAGAACGGGTGTCACGGGTTATGGGGAGAAGGCAGGGAAATGGGATTAGGTCACAGAGATCAGCCATGATTGAATGGCGGAGTGGACTCGATGGGCCGAATGGCCTAATTCTACTCCTATAACGTGTGAACACTAATTTCTTCTTTGCCAGATAAATTTACAGTTTGTTTTGGTTAATAACTACATATCAATATTACCTTAGCACCAATTTGGGTATTTTTCCTCTAATGTTTGAAATGGTTTAGGAACAGGACATGTTGGGTGTTAATGGAAAAAGGCTCAGTGCAGGGAGCTGGTACAGATGTATTATGGGGGATGAGAGTTCTGCACATGCTCAGTCTGTAGACTCTCAACTTCATTGGCTTTGGGCAAAAATACAAAACACAATTCCAAGCCTTTCAGTCCTTGTCCCTTCATCAAAAACTTGAATTAAGATATTAAATGAAAGAAAAGCAGAAATGTTTTGTGAAATAAGTAACATTTGAATTTTGTATTTTATTCTATTTGTTAGTTTTAATATTTATAACTGTTGGTTACCTATGGGAATATATCGCGGACAAAATGTTTCAAAAAGCAAAGAACTGGAAAACTTTATATTATTGTATGGCATCGTTGAAACTGAAAATACATTTTCATGGTGTCACGGTCTTTTCAGTGAAATCTGCATTCTGTGTGCTGGATTTAGCCTATTTTAGCTTAGAGATACATCATGGAAAAAAGGCCCTTCGATCCATCGAGTCCGCGCCAACCAGCGATCCCCATACATTAGCACCATCCTAGACACAAGGGATAACAGGGTCTGAAAGAAGGGTCTCGACCCAAAACGTCACCCATTCCTTCTCTTCTGAGATGCTGCCTGACCCCCTGAGTTACTCCAGCATTTTGTGTCCACCAGACAGTTTACAATCTTTACCGAAGCCAATTAACCTACTAACCTGTACATCTTTGGTGAGTGGGAGGAAACCGGAGCACCCGAAGAAACCCCATGCGGTCACAGGGAGAACGTACAAACTCCATACAGATAGCACCCATAGTCAGGATCGGACCTGTGTCTCTGGTGCTGTAAGGCAGCAACTTTAATGGATGTTGTTCAATATATTAACATTTGCAGACAAAATCTCTATGGGGTTAAACAGTGGAGCTTGTAGTGCCCTCTACAGAGGGTTTGTAACCTGTGTGAACAAGGCAAACACATCTCCTCAATAAATCTTGCTGAAGAAATCTTCACGCAATGAGTTAGCAGAAATAATGATTTACCAAAAAATGATGTGAGATAAAGAAAAGAAAACGTGGAAATTAGATAACAAATAGAAAACCAAAAGGTGTTCATAATTTAATCTAAAGAAACTTTTTAACAATAAGTTTTCACAATTGTGAAAGTTAATTTTGATTTTAAAAGAGGTGGGTTTGAAATTATTACAACTAAATACAAATACATATTTCTTTGATTAAAATGAGCTGCTCTTTGGGCGGCCGGTGGCCCTCCCACATTTCAAAGACGTGCTGGTTTGTTGGCTAATTTGCTTCTGTAAATTGCCGCTCGTGTGTAGAATGTGAAACTGGGAAACATGGAACTGGTGCATGGGTGATCGTCGGTCAGCACACCTCAGTGGGCTGAAGGGCATGTTTCCACACTGTATCTGTAAACTGTTGAGGCAGCTGACTTCCCCTGTTCTTTGTGTGTGTTTTGATGCTAACGCTCACAGTGTTGCTAAACCACAACACAGAACGATTTAACTTTGCCCTTGGAAGTTGTCTCCTGTAGAACATGGAATATGTCTGTGCACGATGCTATATTTAACTAATCCTAGTTGTCTGCACATGATCCGTATCTCTCCATTCCCTGAATATTCGCGTGCATGTCTAAATGCATCTGAAACATCTCTATCATGCCTGCTATCATTACTCACCTTTTTAAAAAATATATCAAAAAATACTTTATTCCAGTAATAAATCTTTACAAAAACATTTTATTTTCTGAAACTCCATCCGACATTCCCGGAGGTTATACATTCAATGCAGATATTTATTGCCAAATTTACACAGAATCCCTTATTTGGAGGGGTGTCTCCACCACACCCTGCCCCACATGTCCAGCAGCGGAAGGACCCTAGACTGTGGTCCTCCCCCACAGAGCCTTGGCGTTGGCTGCTCCAAGCTTCAGTGCATCCCTCAGCATGTACTCCTGCAGTGTACTCACCTGGCAGTGTGTTATAGGCACCCACCACTCCCTATGTAAAACAAAAACATGCTGTGTGCATCTCCTAAGCTTTCCCCCTCTCACCTTAAAGCTATGCTCTTCAGTCTTTGATATTTTCAGCCTGGGGAAAAATGGTTCTAACCATCTACCCTATCTACGCCTCTCAGAATTTTACAAAACTTCTATCAGGTCTCCCCTCAGCCTCCAGCACTCCACACAAAACAATCCAAGTTTCTCCAACCTCTCATTATACCCAATACTCTCAAATACAGACAACATCATTGTAAACCTCTTCTGTACCCTCTCCTAAGCCTCAACATCCTTTCTGCAATATGGTGATCAGAAGCACACACGATGCTCCAAATGTGGTCTAACCAAAGTTTTAGACAACAGCTTCCTGACTCTTTAGACTTCCTGACTCTTAATACTTAATGTTAGGTCTGATAAAGGCTGATATTAGTTTGGCTGAGCTGTCATGTTACTGATGGTTAAAGTTTATTACATTAAAAATTCATATAGAACAATTCTGGTTTAAAAACTTATCTTTATTCATTCATAGATGCAAGGGAAAAAATCTTATATTGGAGTCATAGAGTCACAGAATCTTACAGTGTGGAAACAGGCACTTCGGCCCAACTTACCCACACCAGCCAACATGTCCCATATACACTAGTCCCACCTACTTGCGCTTGGCCCATGTCCCTCTAAGCCTGTTCCTATCCATGTAGCCATCTAAATATTTCTTAAAGGTTGCGATACTACCTGCCTCAAGTACTTCCTCTAGCAGCTCGTTCTGTACACCACTCAACCTTTGCGTGAAAAAGTTACCCCTTAGATTCCTATTAAATCTTTTCCCCCTCACCTTAAACCTCTGTCATCTGGTTCTTGATACACCTACCCTCTCTCCCCCCCCCCTCCCCCCACCCCGCAACCTTTGCACATCCCCAATCCTGGACTTTCCACCTGTCACTTTAATTTCATGTCTCATGTATCTTGTTGTGTTTTATAACTGTTGGCAGACCAATTTCCCTCCTGGGATAAATAAAGTTCTATCCTATCATATCGTATAGTACTTTGGGCAAGAGACTCTTTGCGTCTATTCCTCCCATTATTTCATACATGATTTTCTTGTAGTTTTGTGTAAACGCTTTTGAGCTTTGAGCTGAAATTCAAAGGTGATCTGTGGGTGAAGTCAGTGAATGTATAGAAATGTACGGTGTGAGCATTGCATGAGAAAGCTCCACACTGACCACTTTAAGAAGCACCAACTGGGTTCAGTCGGCTGGGCTTTATTTTTTTCTGAGTCAAGTGATGTGGATTTGCGTCCTGTTCTATGATGTGAATACCTAATCTAGTTTGATACTCCTGTGAAGTTTTGAATTAATATTATAATTTCAAACCAAGAAATCTGTCTTTTCTGAAGAAGATAACATTCTACAAAGAATTATGATACTATTTGAACAGAACAGAAGATACCTTCACCAACAAAGGAGATATTTAGCCAACATCTTTCCCTTCACCGTCATCAAAAGGTGTATTAATTTGTTCTTTAAAGAATCTATGCTTCTATTTGATAAAAAGAAAAAAGATATTTTAACGAACATCTTGCCCTTCATCATCACCATCAAAACAATTGCCGTTCAATTTGCTGATTTTCCTGTAACTTTGTGATGTTTAAAATGTCAATATTATTTAACAAGATAAGAATAATTACTGAACTTCAAAAGTAATTCATTGTAAGTAAGGTGCTTTGGACTGAGGATGTGGTGAGATCCTATAAAATCGCTAATTTCTTCTTTCCTCCTGATTGCTGCTGTCTATGCTAATCACGGTAAGCACTTTGTATCATTATCTTGACTTCAGAAGTCTATTAAAAACCCTCCCCTTAGCAATCTAATGAACAGACAGAGCTTGGCAAAGTTCGCTGCTTTTAATCCTCAACCTTTTTCAGTCTAGTGAAGAAAAAGCCAGAAGGTCCCAGAAATAACTCTTCATTTCACGTTTCAGAACAGTGAAACCCTGAACTTGAATGCAAAGTATCAGCTCTTCAAATTTCAGAGATCAGTGGACAGGTGATTTAAGTTTAGTGTATTGTTGCAGTAATTTTACCACTGGTAATGCAGCAATAAATTAACTGATATTCATCAACACCACCTAATTCAGAAGAAACATCTCCGAGGCATTTGTGATATCAAACAAAAAAACAGAATTAAAAAGTAGAAACATAAAATGAGCTAAAGAGTTGGGTTTTAAAGTTTGTCCATGAAAGGGAGTGACAAGTAACGGTGGCATGGTGGCGCAGCGGTAGAGTTGCTGCCTTACAGCGCCAGAGACCCGGGTTCAATCCTGACCTCGGGTGTTTGTACGTTCTCTCCATGACCTGCGTGGGTTTTCTACGAGATCTTCGATTTTCCCTCACACTCCAAAAGATGTGCAGGTTTGTGGGTTAATTGGCTTGGTATAAATGTAAATTGTCCCTAGTGTGTGTAGGATAGTGTTAATGTGTGGGGATCACTCACCTCATAGAATATGCTAAACAGCATAAAGTGCTGGAGCAACTCAGCGGGTCAGGCAGCATCCCTGGAGAACTTGGATAGAACCTTGTTGGGACCCTTCTTCAGACTGATTGTTGGGGGGGGGGGGGGGAAGAAAGCTAAAAGAGCTAGAAGAAAGGAGTGGCAGGTAACAGGTGAACACAGGCGAGGGAGATTGTTGAAAGACAGATAGCCGGACAAAGGCCAGAGATGAAGAAAAGGAGTAGGGCAAATGGATTGAAGAGTTATGAATTGTGAAGCCAGAAGAAAGAATGAAAGAAAGAAAGGGCGGCACGGTAGCGCAGCGGTAGAGTTGCTGCTTTACAGCGAATGCAGCGCCGGAGACTCAGGTTCGATCCTGACTACGGGTGCTGCACTGTAAGGAGTTTGTACGTTCTCCCCGTGACCTGCGTGGGTTTACTCCGAGATCTTCGGTTTCCTCCCACACTCCAAAGACGTACAGGTATGTAGGTTAATTGGCTGGGTAAAATGTAAAAAAAATTGTCCCTAGTGGGTGTAGGATAGTGTTAATGTACGGGGATCACTGGGCGGCACGGACTTGGAGGGCCGAAAAGGCCTGTTTCCGGCTGTATATATATGATGATATGATATGAATGTAGGAGAAAGGGGAGGGGAGAAATAGCTGTGCGTTCAAGTGACCAAGAGATTTGGCAGGCTTGGCGGACTGAGCATGCGTTCGGTGAAACAGTCGCTGATCCTACACTTGGTCAGGGGCCCTGCCTGACCCACTGAGTTACTCCAGCATTCAGTGTCTTTTTTTGTAAACCAGAATCTGCAGTTCCTTGTTTCTACCTCACAGAATATGTTGGAAAGTATTCTGAAAAGTAATTCTGGATGCAACTACTTGTAAATTAACTTTAAAAGAAGTTTGACTTTATTTACATGGCTGAAAACATATGTATTTTAAATATCTTTGGAGACTGGATCACAAATGTTTGGTTCTGCCTATCTTAAGAGATTTATGTTCTATATTGATGATACTTGAGTAAATTAGGGAATTTGTCATAGATTTTATTGGAAACCTATTTACCCCGTAGAATATGGTGAAAAGCACCATCTCCCAATACTCCGATGCAAGAGAGAAAGATAAAATAGTACCCTTTCATTTAAGAAAGATAAATATATTCTCAAAAATGTTACAATTGGAAAAGGATTATGGGTGTGCAGATTTTCCTTTGATAACATTGAATAAAATATATCTACTGACAGTCAAAAACAACTAGATAGGTTGTCAAGACTGATCTCCACACGGAGTATTGCCCATTCCTTCTATCCAAAGATGCTGCCTGTCCTGCTGTATTACTCCAGCATTTGGTGTCAATCCACACTCAGTGATGGCTAGAATGTCAAGATTAAACATTTCATGTAGATTTGAAGAAGGGTTCTAAACTGAAGTGTCATCTTTCCCTCTGCAGATGTTAGCTGACCCGCTTTTTGCTTGAATGAAGTAACTTGTCTTAAAGATAAAGCCGAGGCAACAACTGTGAATGTTTATCCATTGCTTATTCCTACTTATTCTAAAAATATATGTGAGTAATATATAACCATATAACAGCAACCTGAAAATATACACACGTCTTTGAGTAAAACCTTGCAGCTTGGTATTTCACTGGGAGAAACCTTTGCCTCAAACATACACAAATCCTCTTGGAATCTAACGCTCGAATGAATTAAGTGGATTTGTAAGTGTATTTACAGCTTCATTTGCTTTAAAGAGAATCGGGGCTTTCTTTTGCAAGAAATCTCATTACATGGAGTTTTGCAGCGTTCAGGGGGAATTTTGTTTAGACCACAAAGGAGTAAATTTGCATTTCCATACGGCATTGTGAGAGCTTTCATTGTAGTTTTATAAGAAAATACTTTTGTTCTCAGAGGCCAGAGAAAAAACATTCCATTACTGGAGATGTCCATGTTTTGAACGCAGTGGCCTCAATAACTTCCTAAATGAACGAAACAATAAAGATACTGGAAGCAACTTAAAACTTATTGTATGTTACAACCTTCAGTAATTGTCCACCATTTACATTGCATTCAATTCTAGTCACCACATTACACGACGAATGTAAAGGCATTAGAGAGAGAGTCCAGCAAGGATTTACAAGGATGATTCCTAAGCTTAGCTTAAGAGCTTAGAGATACAGCATGGAAACAGACCCTTCGGCTTACCGGGTCCATTCCAACTATCAATCACCTGCTCACACTAGTTCTATGTTATCCCACTTTCTCACCCACTCCCTACATATTAGGGGCAATTTTACAGAGGCCAATTAACCCACAATCCTGCCTGTCTTTGGGAGGAAAAACTTTTTCAGTCAGAGAGTTGTGAATCTGTGGAATTCTCTGCCTCAGAAGGCAGTGGAGGCCAATTCTCTGAATGCATTCAAGAGAGAGCTAGATAGAGCTCTTAAGGATAGCGGAGTCAGGGGAGAAGGCAGGAACGGGGTACTGATTGAGAAAGATCAGCCATGATCACATTGAATGGCGGTGCTGGCTTGAAGGGCCGAATGGCCTACTCATGCACCTATTGTCTATTGACGTGGGAGGAAACCGGAGTTCCCAGAGGAACGCAGTCACAGGGAGAACGTGCAAACTGCACACACACAGGACTCGACGTCAGGATCAAACCCGGGCCTTTGACGCTGTGAGGCAGAAACTCTACCAGTTGTACCACTGTGCTGCCCAAAGTGTAGATTTTAATCTTCATTTTTATCTGGTCTTTAGCTTTGCTTAAACATATATGGACAATCAGGATCCCATTACACAATCTATGACGATTTCCTTCCACTATTTTTAATGGAAACAATCACTACAGTTTAAATTATCAATGTGCAATCCTCCTCATCCATTATGTTCCATTATGTTTCACCAGAGTGATGCGCAGAGCCTGGCTGGTAAAGAAATTAAACCATATCAGGACTAATGGTTCAACAGTCCCTGCAACTCTTCAAAATACTTCAGAAAAAAAATCTATAAAATACATTACTTAGTCATTTCCTTTTATTTATAAGTAGTAAGTTCATTAAATAGCTGAATGTACAAAATGTAATCAGAACTTAGGTACGAAAACCAAAGCGCTCCAGAAAATACCAGAGGGTGGTGAATCCGAGGAATTCATTGTCACAGATGGCTGTGGAGGCCACAATATTGGGTGGTTTTAATGCAGAGACTGATAAGGTCTAGATTAGTAAGGGCATCAAAGGTTATGAGAGAAGGCAAGAGAATGAGAAAAATATGTCAGCCATGATCGAATGGCAAAGTAGACTCGATGGGCCGAATGGCCTAATCCTGCTCCTATGTCTTATGGTTGTATGGTCTTATAATCAGACAAATTTGAATTACATAGTCATGATGCAAATGATGAAAAATATCTTCATAATATCTTTACCTGCAATTTGTCGCCTTTGTTTGGGTGCTCTGAAATCATTGCTCACCGTCCTTTGGACCGCAGAAACCAATCTTTCAGCAGGACCATACCAAAGGAGCCATTTGTTAAGTCCAAAGTTTTTCAATAATGGTAAAGGATTAGGAATACCATAGCTGAGGCCACTTATGACTTTACCTACATTTATACATCTCCAGCAGAGGTCACTGGATAGTTAAAAGAAGCAAGAACAACAATCCATTTTCCTATCTTCAACCTGCCTACTGATATTTCCAGTGATTTTGCTAACCTCCGCTCTCTGCCTTGGCTGAGGTTAACCTGAGTCACTGCGGTCCTGAAATCAAACTGATGACATTTGCTGGCCAGCAAGGGCTCACTGGGTAAACTAATTAGGTCATTGGATGAATTCCGATCAACACAACTTAAATAGCTTTGAGTCACTGCCAGAATGCATTACTTTTGCTTGATCACTTAACTGAAATTATTTATCACTGTCTGACACATACAATTATTTCACAAGTGCAGACCATTTATTCCACTTATCCCTCTCAAAATGTAATACATTCCAAGAGCTCTAATCCAATATACTAGTCCTGCACCAACAGATTCAAATTTAATTGTGCATATGAAGCAAAATGAGTTAATTCCCATCAATTTATGTACGCTTAGGTTATTTTAGTTTCGGGTCAAGACCCTTTAGATTAGTTTAGTTTAGTTTAGTTTAGAAGTTCAGCGTGGAAACAGGCCCTTCGGCCCACCGAGTCCGAGCCGACCAGTGATCCCTATACATTAGCACTATCCTACACACACTGGGGACAATTTACAAATTTAGCAAGCCAATCAACCCTGAAACCTGTACTTCTTTGGAGTGTGGGAGAAAACTCGAGCACCCAGGGAAAACCCACGCAGGTCAAGGGGAGCTTGTACAACTCTGTACAAGACAGCACCCATAGTCAGGATTGAACCCGGGTCTCTGGCACTCTAAAGCAGCAACTCTACTGTTGTGCTGCCTGTACAAGTAATTTAAATAAAAACTTTGTTAAATAATATGTGCCAATATCATCAGGAATTGTCATTAAAGTGCCTTTTAAGCCATAAAATATTCAACCTTGGAAAATCTATTGCAGCAATGCAGCCTAGAGGTCATAGCCTCAGAATTAAAGGACATTCTTATGAGAAGGAGATGAGGAATTTCTTTAGGGCGGTAAATCTGTGGAACTCTTTGCCACGGAAGGCTGTGGAGGCCAATCCGTGGACATTTTTAAGGCAGAGATAGATAGATTCTTGATTAGTACAGGTGTCAGAGGTTATGTGGAGAAGGCAGGAGAATGGGGTTAGGAGGGAGAAATAGATCAGCCATGACTGAATGGCAGAGTAGACTTGATGGGCCGAATGCCCTAATTCTACTCCTACCACTTATGATCTTATGAACATGATCTCAATGGGTCGAACAGTATCGATGGGTAGAAAGGGGTGGTTGATGTCTTGGGTCAAAACCTTGCATACCCTCCCGTATATGTATAAAATTTTGGGACCATCTAGACAGACATTGTAGTGCAACATTGACCTTGTCTTCACTATCAACGGTTAAATTTCCAATGAAATGTTCAAATAATGACAACCTTACACTTGTGTTTTGAGCTATGAGTGATTATTGTAATTTACTATAAGTCAGTTCTCCTCATCATGTTGATCGTGCCTAAAACATGATCTAGAAATAAATAATTTAATAACTATTTGTTTCCAAATAGAGTTAATAACTTATCTTGCTGCACAATGAATTGGAATTTAACCCAGCTATTCGGGGGAACTTTGCTTAATTGTGCTTCCCAAATAGTAATGAAATGGGCATTTCAAATATCTAGTCTTGTTGTAAAGTTAAAATGTTTTAATATTAATGGGAAATTAGTTACAAATTGCAGTGTTTTATATGATGAAATCACTGGATTACAAACATCTGATAGCCATTACCCACAAATGAAATACATATTCACACAATAAACATGCAGGTAGAGCAGGCAGTGAAGAAAACTAATGGCATGTTGGCCTTCGTAATGAGAGGATTTGAGTATAGGAGTAAAGAGGTCCTTCTGCAGTTGTATCGGGCCCTGGTGGGACCACATCTGGAGTATTGTGTGCAGTTTTGGCCATCCTTGCTCTTGAGGCAGTGCAGCGTAGGTTCACGAGGTTAATCCCTGGGATGGTGGGACTGTCATATGAGGAAAGATTGGAAAGATTGGGCTTGTATTCATTGGAATTTAGAAGGATCAGAGGGGATCTTAAAGAAACGTATAAAATTATAAAAGGACTGGACAAACTAGACAAACAGGAAAAATGTTCCCAATGTTGGGGGAGTCCAGAACCCAGAGCCACAGTCTAAGAATAAAGGGGAGGCCTTTTAAAACTGAGATGAGAAAGCACTTTTTCACCCAGAGAGTTGTGAATTTGGTGTATTCTCTGCCACAGAAGGCAGTAGAGGCCAATTCACTGGATGAATTTAAAAGGCGGTGCTGACTCGAAGGGCCAAATGGCCTCCTCCTGCACCTATTTTCCATGTTTCTATGTTTCTACATCAGAAAATACTCAAACTTAATTGGACTTTAATGGTGTTAAAAATGTGAATGACAAACAAAAGTGAAATTTAATGATTGCAGTGAAACATCTGTGTTATTCTTGATATGATCAAGACAATACATTTGAAGATTTTGGTTTAATTTGCTGATTAAATCCCTGTGGAGCTTTCATGAATGCACTAATTGACTTTAAACTGTTTTTCTACATTGGGGAGAATAATCATGGATTTGATCCCAGGATAATTATCTGTGGAAAACAAGTGAGTAATTCAACTTTATCTTTTACATTAGTTGTACTATTTACCATGGTGAAATGTATGGCATAATTATGTCTTTATTGGTTGTGCATTAAAATTGTAATTACCCCATAGTTTTAATAAGATGATTTTTCACAATATATTATGGTTACAACAATCATCATACTTTAGATAGATGGGGACAGTCACTTTCTTTTAGAGGAAGCAATTTATTACATATTTACACTAAATGCTATCCTGTAAAGTGCTGGCAGTAGGATTTGCTCGTACTCTTGCTTTAAGGAGTTACAGTGATTGTGTTCAATTTCTGAGGTGTTTTTTCATTTGTTTTTTAAAAATCAGGTGAGAGAAAAACCCTTTGCATTCTCTGTTATTCAGCATCCCCTGTTTATTCAACTTTCAACTTTTCTCTCATTTTATTCTCTTCATCTTTTGTTTAACTAATTAAACTTCTGTTTTACTCACATTTGGGGGGGGGGGGGGGGGGGGCATGATGGCATAGTGGTGGAATTGAGCGCCAGAGACCCAGGTTCGATCCTGACTACGGGTGCTGACTGTACAAAGTTTGTACGTTCTCCCCGTGACCGTGTGCGTTTTCTCCAGTTACATTTTCCTCCCACACTCCAAAGTCGTACAGGTTTGTAGGTTAATTGGCTTTGGTAAAGATTGTAAATTGTCCCTAGTGTATAGGATAGTGCCGATTTACGGGGATTACTTGATGGCTCGGACTCATTGGGCCGAAGGGCCTGTTTCCACACTGTATCTCTAAACTATCTCTAAACTAAACTAATTTTAATGTTATTTTCATTTTTATCATGTCTTTATTTTTACATTGTTGTTTTACTTTCATTCGCTTACTTAACAGCTTGTTGCTCCCTAGGATTGTTACTGTGATCTCCGATCATCTGGTTACTCCTGTTTATCTTGGCTCTGCAGCTCTGCGATGTTCTCGTTCTGTCCTTCTCTATGCTGCCTCTCCATTCACAGAGTGCCTTGAGTCATCACACTACCATCCTCCCACATTTGGATAATATTCAACACTTGCACAAGGGGCGGCACAATGACATCACACAGGGCCAGAGACCTGGGTTCACTCCAAACCTCGGGTTATGCCTGGGTGGAGTTTGCACGCTCACCCTGTGTCTGTGTGGGTTTCCTCTGGGTGCTCTGCTTCCCTCCCACATCCCAAATATATGCAGGTTTGACAGTTAATTGGTTGCTGCAAATTGCCCCTCGTGAGTCGGGAGTGGGTGCGAACAGGGGAAATCATAGAGCTAGTGTGATCGACGGTTGGCATGGACTTAGTGGGCTAAAGATAGACACAAAATGCTGGAGTAACTCAGCTGGGCAGGCGGAATATACGGAATGGGTGACGTTTCAGGTCGAGATCCTTCTTCAGACTTCTGACCCTTCTTCAGGTCTGAAGAAGGGTCTCGACCTGAAATGTCCCCCTTTACTCCTATCCAGAGATGCTCCCTGACCCGCTGAATTACTCCAACATTTTGTGTCTATCTTTGGTGTAAACCAGCATCTACAGTTCCTTCCTACACATTTAGTGGGCAAAAGGACCTGTTTCCATTAGGATCTCCAAAACTATAAAACTAAATTTATAAATATTGCTTAAATTTCCAGGTCCCTCTTCTGCACCCTATTAGATGTGAGTAACCTCAAAATTACTTTAACTTAAATGTAATAGCATTAAAGTGGCTTAGACTCAATTTAAGGCAAAGAGACTATACATGGGGCTTGATAATTGCAATAGATTCAAGGGTTCCAACATATGATTTTTTTTTTTGCTTCACCGCAGGGGAAAATGGTACAACTGAAAGAAAAATACAAAATATACAGTATCTGCAATGCTTTGTGTCCTCAAGATATTTACAATGCTGGAAATCAAAATACCATGTAGTTTATATGTTGAAACACACAGACTATGTGTAATAAAATCAGTTAGTTTAAGACCAACAAGACATTCATTGCTCTTGCCAACACTTCAAAAACTACATGCTAATACTATTGTTGACCAATATACGTTTGTACAGATTTGTATGCACTCAAACTTTATTTCAACAATGAAAGACTTAAATAAATGTTTGGATTGAATTATGAGTTCCATGCACTCTCTGATTCGAAGTTGGATGTATAATTTGCATACAAGCAAATGGTTTCCAACACAAACATTGCCATTTGGAAACGATCATAACAGAAATGCATTCATGCATTAGAAAATAATGTTATTTTGCATTCTTTAGCATCCAGGTTCAGGGACAGCTTCTCCCCTACAGCCATTATTAGGTGATTAAACATGACAACATCAAATAAGCTCTGAACTACATAGACTATGATTGCACATTGTTTTTTTGTTTTTTGTGTGTACGTATGTGTATTTGTGAGTACATGTGTATATATACACACACTGAGTTTTTTTTTCTCTCGTTTGTTACATTGTTTACAGTGTACTGCTCTGTTATGCTGCTGCAAATCAGAATTTCATTGTTCTATCTAGGACATATGACAATAAAACACTCTTGACTCTTGACTCATTCAATAAACACATTTTAACATGTATTTCCATTTATCAATCAGAAATCGTCACCAGACCTACACTAATTTGGTTAATTTCGGACTTTCCTGACAAATTTGGACTGAAATGTCCTGTGAAATTTTCCCTTGGCCTACTCAAAAGAGAAATTTCCAAAAAAAATTATCATCACATTACATTTAATTGCTGGTTTGCTGTGTTCATAGCACAGTGTCTATTTCACAGATATTTCTCTGCTTGCTGCAGAAGAGACCACATTCTCCATTTCCAAAAATAATCCTATTCTTTACGCAAATTCATTCACCCCATCTTAAAATAAGCGATGATGTTATTTACGAAAAAAAGTCCAACTACCGAAGGAATATCATCAAGGAATTTGCATGCACAAGAAAATATATATATAAACCAATGTTTATATGTTTATAAATGGTTGCATTTATTCTTAATAGGTGCCAATAGAAAATCTAGTCACACAATAAAAGGAAAATAAGGAGGATAAATGAATGAATGCACCCATTCTTATGCAGGGCATTTTGAATGTAGATACTTGGGTCCAAAAGGTCAGAATTATACTTGGTCCAAATAGAAATGATTGAATGCAGATTCTGCTTTTTGCATTGCATTTTAAGTTTTAATAACATTTAACTTGGTCATTTTCTGAAAATGTAGCAACCAATTAAAATTTTACTGCTTCCTTAGGATTTTGAAATTAATTGTTAGGTCATTTTCATTCACCAGACCTGCATTTAATGCCCATGTAAGAATTCTGAGAGGACCGAACACTGCCGAAAGCATTTAAGAGTCAACTATGAATTTAAACTGCTACGCCCTATGAAAAAAGTGATATCTTGACACACACACCCGCGAAGCCGGAAGGGTTGCTTCAATTAATTTATATTATTTTCTAGCAGACAGCGGACAGAAGGAAATATATAACTCGATCTCGGTGTGACAATGATTGCCCTTTGAGCGGTATTTTAATACAGCCGTGCACTGAAAGATGCGTTACTGGTACACCGCGGAAACTGATTCTGCAGATATATATCCTTTAACAGAAATGCCAGAGCCAGGTTTACAAATGTATCCGATTCCACGCTCCTGTTTTCCTCTCTCTGAATCCATGCTTCTTTTCTGGAGTCTATCTCTTTAAGACAGATTGTCTTTGTCTTGGGTTGGCCGTCCTAGTGCGGTTCGGTAAAGATCGCTCAGTCCCCTCTAATACTCCCCGGTTTTCTCTTTGTATTAACGTTTGAAGACGTTTCACTTCGCCTGTCACGAATTATGTTCGCCTCCCCAGCTGTCAAAACAGGGGGTGTCTCTTTCATTCCGCCTCCTAGTACCAAAGGGCTCTGTAATGCCCATGTTTGGACACAAGCAATTATCCCTAATTATTGTTTTTCTTTTCAGTTTGCCTGTCCTGCTGGAGGTCCCAGCAGATGAACATGCCATAATCCGCCACAGTCGGCTGATCTCCGGACCGTTTTGCTGGAAAACCTCGGGGAGAGGCACAGTGTCTTTCATCTCAATGAGAATTGAGACAGTCAACTGAATTGATTCAAACTCATTCAGATTGGTGAATTCACCTCTGTGTGCCGCCTTTAAATAGACTCAGCTAAGAGCTTATACGTGTTGATGGCCGCGCTTTCAAACAAACCTCTGCTTTGACCTCTTTCTGAGGGTGAATTTGTATTGCACGATTTTTAGCGTGGAGTAACAAAACTAAAGGCGCAGCCTTCTTACAACGAACATTAATATCTCATCATAAACCCCATCCTTGTATTTAAAAGATAATTCTAATCATATCGATTAGCCATACAAATAATAATGATAATAATAATAATAATAATGCATTACATTTGTATAGCGCTTTTCTAAAAACTATCGTCCTGTTTTGTAAAGTAAATTATATCAGTTAGTAAACGTTATTTTCTTGTTCAGTGTTTCCCGTTATCTATCCATTCCGTGATTAAAACGTTTTATTTTAATGTTTTTAAATGTTTTAACTGTTTTATTTAATTTATATTTACATTTAATGTTTTACGTTTTTTGACCTATTAATTTGTTTTAAAATGTTTAAAATGTTTTATTTTTTAATGTTTAAAAAAATAATTGTTTTAAGTGTTTTATTTTTAAATTGTTTAAAAAATTTTAATTGGTTTTTTTTTAAATTAAATTTAAAAACATAAATGGAATGTTGCTTTCTATTTATGCAGAGTAGCATAGTAGCAATGTTGCTTTTATGCAATGTTGCTTTTACCTTGCTTTCACCGCCTCAAAGATGAGATCTATTGGAACCTACAATGTTGGGCGCTTAAACCCGAAGATCCGCACAAGTAATACATTATTCCTGATGAGTTACTCGTCAAGTTGAGTTGTACCCAGAACTGTAACTGTGGTGCAGACTATGAACGGTGACAAAACCGCTGGATTAAAATTAATATAGTCGTGTAACATAATGTTAATGTACTTCGTTAATTTGGGATTTTAATCTACGCAGAAATAATCATTATTTCCCCCAAAATGTGCTTATTTTCTTTGAGGGGGAAAAAATACATGTCGCCTGACGATAGTAACAACATCCCGTCTATCATACTAAAATATATTGGCTTTGCTAACAATAATAATCAATTATACCTGAACGACTATTCAAAGATGTGCACTCTTCAACTGTGAGGAAAATTTCGTGGAGTTTAAGGTTGGATAATAAGTTTGAGGATTCCAACACTGTAAATTCACTATCGGGGGGGGGTTTCCCGGAAGAAATTACCGGAGAGACTCCTCACCCGATAAGAAAGGAACAGTCAACCTTACAACTCGATGAGCTTCCGCCAAAGGGACACGACGAAACCTGCAAACTTTAACGGGTTGGGGTTTTTTCACTCCACAGGTGCTGCCTGACCTGCTGACCAGATTTGTTTCATTTCAGCTCCAATTTGCTTTTGTTATTCCCAAAAGGCTTGGCTTTCTCATTATGGTATAAATTATTCATGAAGGGGGAAGTGATTTTTGGTAAAGGATAAAAGCTGCCAAACAGGAGACTGCGGATCTTGGAATCTACAGCAAAACAAAAAAAAAAGGCGAGGGGCAATCGGTGGGTCAGTTGCTCCAGCACTTTGAGTTTTACCCAAGATTCCAGCATCTGCAGTTCCTGTGTTTCAGCAGGTCAGATGTTGTATCTCCTGCTAAAATCTACAAAACCTTTCCTCTTCATTTTTGTTCACGGACTGGGGGCCTGTGACTAGTTGTGTACCTCAGGGATCGGTGCTTGGCCCATTGCCGTTTGTAGTTTATGTCAACGATTCGGATGAGAATATAGACAATAGGTGCAGGAGGAGGCCATTGTGCCCCGAGCCAGCAACGCCATGCAATGTGATCATGGCTGATCATTCTCAATCAGTACCCCGTTCCTGCCTTCTCCCCATACCCCCTGACTCCGCTATCCTTAAGAGCTCTATCTAGCTCTCTTTTGAATGCATTCAGAGAATTGGCCTCCACTGCCTTCTGAGGCAGAGAATTCCACAGATTCACAACTCTCTGACTGAAAAAGTTCTCAGTTCTAAATGGCCTACCCCTTATTCTTAAACTGTGGCTCCTTGTTCTGGACACCCCTATCATTTCTGAACATGTTTCCTGCCTCTAACGTGTCCAACCCCTTAATAATCTTATACGTTTCGATAAGATCTCCTCTCATCCTTCTAAATTCCAGTGTATACAAGCCTAGTCGCTCCAGTCTTTCAACATATGACAGTCCCGCTATTCCGGGAATTAACCTAGTAAACCTATGCTGCACGTCCTCAAAAGCAAGAATATCCTTCCTCAAATTTGGACAGTTAGTTTACAGATTAAACTAAAGTGGGTGTTATGGTAGATAGTGAAGATTGTTATCAAAATTTACAGCGGGATCTTGATCAGTTGGGCTAATGGGTTGAGGAATAGTTAATAGAATTTTATGCAGAAAAGTGCGAGATGTTGGATTTTGGGAAGTCAAACCAGGGCAGGACCAACCCAATGAATGGCAGGGAAATGGGGGTGTTGTAGAGCAGAGGGATCGAGGAGCGCAGGTAAATCGTACTTTAAAACTATTGTCACAGGTAGATAGGGTGGTCAAGAAGATAGGGTGGCCTTCATCAGTCAGAGTATTGAGTGTAGAAGTTGGGATGTGATGTTACAGTTGTACAAGACGTTGGTGAGGCCGCATTTCGGCCGTATTGTGTACCGTTTTGGCTGACCTAGGAAAGATGGTGTTAAGCTGGAAAGAGTGCAGAAAGATTTACGAGGATGCCATGCCTTGAGGGCCTGAGGTATAGGGAGAGACTGGACACGCTAGGTCTTTATTCCTTGGAGCATGGGAGGCTGAGCAGTGACCTTACAGAGGGTCATGAGGGGAATAGATAGGGTGAATGCATAGAGTTTTACGCAGAGTAGGGGACGCAAGAACCAGAGGACATGGATTTAAGGTGAGAGGGGAGAGGTTTTATAGGAACCTGCGCGGCAACTTGTGGGTGGTGGGTGTATGAAACCAGGTGTCAGAGGAGGCAGTTGAGAGGTACTCTAGCAACATGTAAAAGACAATTAGACAGGTACACGGATAAACAAGGTTTAGAAGGTTATGGGCCAAACGTGGGCAGATGGGAGTGGTTGAGATAGGCCATATCGGTTGGCATAGGTAGATTGAGCCGAAGGGCTTGTTTCGTGTTACATGACTCTATAAACTCTAACTCGGAGTAAGAAGATAAACAGGTAACATTTTCCCATTTAAGTGGGGAATACTGCACTAATTATAAAGCGATTAGATCCTTAATGGATCTAATTTAAGAAACGAGAATGGGGGATTGGCAAGTCACGCAGGAATCCGACGCGCGAATTTACTTTCCATTCCAACACTGAAAATCTTCATCGAGTTACATTTTATTATAGGCATAAAAGTCTACGGTCAAAATCAGAATGGAAAATAAGTAGTCTGGTAGAAGGTGTGTAATATATTTTGTTCGAAAAAGATACCAATGATTTCGGCCCTTTCCATCAATTGAATTTCGGTACATTTGGAACTTGAGTACAATTGCCTCACTCGTTCCAACCCGCAACTACAGGATTTCTGTAACGTGGGATTTACCATTCTTGCATTTACTAAATATCCCGTTCCATCTTATCATGTAACGTCTGCATTAAGCTGATTTATGATAGCGCCGTCAGCTTTTAAATCAACGATATAAAAAATGAATGCAAATGAGCTGCCACCCTGAAAAGATGTCCCTGTCGTACAAGTCTGTGAATTTATATTATAGTACTCCGGTGAAAATGAAGGACTTCATACGATTTCGATTGTTGAATACTTTTTTGTCGATACTTTTTAAACCATCATTTAAATGTGGTTAAAAATGCTGGTGGTCACTTTATAGTTCATTATACGAGGACAATTGGCAATTCCTATTCAAGAAGGACATGGTTCGTCTACTTTAATCGTTCATTCGTAATAATTAAGCGTTTTGTTTCAATTGATTCATTACTAAAATACTTCTACCGTGAATTTACCGTGACCACTTCTCAAACTTTAAAAGCGCGGCAAAAATGTTTTATTTTCGTTCGACTTTCCGATTTAAAAAAAATCACAATTGCTCTTTGAAAAAGGGCGGGGGTCCCTGTAATCTCTATTTTTTTCACGAAACATGCATTTTTAATGTGACCTAAATAATTTAATTGATTTTAATAAATGTAATAAATAAACTAAAATAAATGTAAATTAATGTTAGCCCACCCCCCTCCAAAAAAAAAAGGAAATAACGGGAACGGATATGTGATTCTTTTCTACATTTTAACCACGGATGAAAATTAAGCCGCTCTTGGTATGTAACCAGTTAGTGGTTAAAGGCAAAAAGGCAAGTTTCAATGTTGTGAGAGGTACATACATACATACATATATATTTTTTTACAGAGAGTGGTGGGCATCTGGAACACACTGCCAGGGATGGAGGTGATGGTATATGTACATGTGTGTGTGTATATATATATATATATATGTGTGTGTGTATATACACATATATATACACACATATATATACACATATACATACATATATGCGCGTGTGTGTACGTATATATATACGTGTGTATATGTATGTGTGTGTGTGTGTGTATATATATGTATACATATATGTATATGTATGCATATATATAGATATATGCGCATATATATATATATATATATGCATATGTATATCATATCATCATATCATATATATACAGCCGGAAACAGGCCTTTTCGGCCCTCCAAGTCCGTGCCGCCCAGTGATCCCCGCACATTAACACTATCCTACACCCACTAGGGACAATTTTTACATTTACCCAGTCAATTAACCTACATACCTGTACGTCTTTGGAGTGTGGGAGGAAACCGAAGATCTTGGAGAAAACCCACGCAGGTCACGGGGAGAACGTACAAACTCCTTACAGTGCAGCACCCGTAGTCAGGATCGAACCCGAGTCTCCGGCGCTGCATTCGCTGTAAAGCAGCAACTCTACCGGTGCGCTACCGTGTATATATATATATATATATACACACACACACACACACACACATATATATACCATCACCTCCATCCCTGGCAGTGTTCCAGATGCCCACCACTCTCTGTAAAAAAAACTTGCCCCGCACATCTATTAAACTTTGCCCCTCTCGCCTCAAAACCCTGCTCTCTATTCCTTAACATTTCTAACCTGAAGAAAAAAAACCATTAGTTTATATAGAAGGCATAATGAACAATAAACAATAAATGTATTGTATTTTACAACTACAATGTTGCAGCTGGGTATAAAACAAATATTATAAACAGTATGGTGCATTATCACAAAAGGCAATGCATCGAATGGGACAATAGCAGAGAACTCATGCCGTTTACCACCTACTGCCATCTTTTGGTTGATCAATCAATAATCTTCCACAGAGAAAACGATTCAGGAAGAAATGCAACATTCCCTCCATCTCCTGGGAAACTCGGCCCCATCGCTGGTCAAAGTGGAGAAGCAGCTTCAGGATGGTGTTGAGAATCAAGGCAATGTATTGGGAGCACATAGATGTTTGTGTAAGCGATGGACCACCTCACAAACCTCCCGCCTGACATCCACTTCCTGCCCGATCAGTGGAAGAGTCTACATATTTCCTACACTGGTCTCTTCAGCCATCTCAGAACCCACAAAACCAGAGTCATCCTTGATCCAAGTGATTGCCTGAGGGGATGAAAAAGATAAAGAAAGCATCAAAGACAAATTTTAAGAAGGACTACGAGTTTTAAAGTCTTAGAAGGATGAGGGGGGATCTTATTGAAACATATAAGATAATTAGGGGATTGGACACATTAGAGGCTGGAAACATGTTCCCAATGTTGTGGGAGTCCAGAACCAGGGGCCACAGTTTAAGAATAAGGGGTAGGCCATTTAGAACGGAGATGAGGAAGAACTTTTTCAGTCAGAGAGTGGTGAAGGTGTGGAATTCTATGCCTCAGAAGGCAGTGGAGGCCAGTTCGTTGGATGCTTTCAAGAGAGAGCTGGATAGAGCTCTTAAGGATAGCGGAGTGAGGGGGTATGGGGAGAAGGCAGGAACGGGGTACTGATTGAGAGTGATCAGCCATGATCGCATTGAATGGCGGTGCTGGCTTGAAGGGCTGAATGGCCTACTCCTGCACCTATTGTCTAGAGAGTCATACAGTCATATGGCATGGAAGAGGCCCTTCGGCCCAACTTGCCCACACTGACCAACATGCCCCATCTACGCTAGTCCCACCTGCCTGCATTTGGTTCTGTGCTCTTGCTACCACCAATTGTTTATCACCATCTAGTGTGCTCAGTCGTGTGACCAATGACCAAACTTACTGAATCCTGAAGGATTTATGCGTCTGACTGGATTCATGGAAGTGATGAACCCCAACCACCAGTAACTTCAATGGCAACAGCATATGTTCATAAGGTCATAATGTCAAAAGGAATAGGAGTAGAATTAGGCCATTCAGCCCATCAAGTCTACTCCACCATTCAATCATGGCTGATCTATCTCTCCCTCCTAACCCCATTCTCCTGCCTTCTCCCCATAGCCTCTGCCACCTGTACTAATCAAGAATCTATCTCTGCCTTAAAAATATCCACTGAAGCCTTCTGTGGAAAATAATATCACAAATTCAACACCCTGACTAAATAAATTTCTCCTCATCCCCTTCCTGAAAGAACGTCCTTTAATTCTGAGGCTATGACCTCTAGTCCTAGACTCCCTCACTAGTGGAAACATCCTCTCCACATCCACTCAATCCAAGCCTTTCATTATTCTGTATGTTTCAATGAGGTACTGGAAGATTATAGCGACAGGTAAAGTCAACAGCAGAATGCAGCTTTCTACTGCTGGAAAGAGAAGGGAGACCCAATAGAGACTGTTAAACTCTGGATGGGTTGGCGAGGGCAGATGAAGGTAACACTTCCATGTGGAAGAACGCAAGACAAGCAACCAAAAATATAAGAAAATTACAAAAAAATGAAAAAGGAAAAATTAAGGCATTTATTTATTCAGGGAGTGTTTGGAAGGTAGAACATACCACCACAGGAAGTTGTTGAAGGACATTTTTTTAAAATCACAAGAGCAAAGGAAATAAAAAGATGTAACAAAAGCATGAATTAAACTGAGGAGATATGTACGGAATATAGACTCCAGCACAGACCAATTGGCCAGATATTTTATTTTGTATGCCCTTATTTTTCAAGTTAAGTATTCAGTAAGGTTGGAACTCAATTCCTCGTCCTGCACAGTCAAAGGTTGCTTAAGCTCATGGAACATCTTGAATCTTTGTGTTTATTTACATTCCACTTTCTATCACTTTTGTTATTTACTGGTTTATAATTTTTCTTGGTGTTTCTCTTTTACTGCCTGGAATTTCTAGCCAAATTATTTATCTCCTTAACTTCCTTTAATCTCAATTGCAAACCACAACAAGCCTCTAAATATTCCACGAGTAGTAGTTCTACTCAATAACCAAAGACTGTAGTCTCTTTTTTGCTCTGGTTTATTTTCACCCACATGTTTAGACCATAATGTTGTATCCTTATTGTTTTGATGTGGTTGTGCCTATTGCTAAGGCACATTCCTTGTACATGCATATACTTGGCCAATAAACTTATTCATCCATTCATATTCTTCAGTTGAGTCAACCAGCTGCTGATCAATGTCCTATTCAGTTGAGACAACCAGCTGCTGATCAATGTTTCTCCCTCTTCCTCTGTAACCACAGGATCCACAAATGTCTTCAAACGGTCCACTACATTAGACAAAAACATTAGGTGCAAGTACAATCTTAAGAGGCAACCATTTATGTTAGCTGCAGCACCCTCAAGTTCATGAAAACTTGGGCTTGGCACGGGCTTTAACATCGCTGAGCATGTGAGGCGATCCCTTTGCCAGGGATCGACTGTGGAGAGCTCCAACCGCGGGGCCTGTAGACTTTCGATCATCCCGAAACTCCCGCGTTGGACCTGCGGCTGTAGGGGCTTTGATCGGGGAGGGTTCAACAGCCCTTACCGCAGGAGAACAACGAGGAAGATGATTGCAATTTATTCCCTTCCATCACAGTGAGGAATGTGAAATCCGTTGTGGTGGATGTTTATGTTGAATTTTATTTTATGTGGCTGTGTGTGTCTTGTTGCTTTTCACTTAGTATGGCAACTCAAATTTCACTGTATCTTAATTGGTACATGTGACAATAAATTGATCTTGAAATCTTGAAATCTTGAATGTATACTTATGGCAGTGAATCTCTAGAAATTGTATTAACTTCAGACGATGGCACAAATTTTGTACCTAAATTTGATGCTGCAATTATAAATAATATATCCTGCTTATCAATTTCAAAAGACTTCTCGAGATCCAGATGTTCCAAAGTTCTGCTCTCTTTTGATGATGTTCCAAGCTGCTGAAACCTATACAAGAGGAAAAGATTGCACTAGTCAATGGAAGAACTTGAATCAATAATATAATATATTCCTTTATTCGTCCCACACCGGGGAAATTTAGTGTTACAGCAGCAAAGTGGGTAGCAAGAGAGCAAGAAATCATTCATTATAAATAAAAGTAAAGACAAGGGTAAATTGTATTCCTTAGCTGTTACTGTTGACTTGTCTGCTGGGAGCAGTGCTGGTTGTGCAGTCTCACAGCAGCCGGAAGGAAGGACCTCCTATATCTCTCCTTCACACACTTGGGGTGAAGTCTGTCACTGAAGGAGCTACTCAGTGCAGTGACAGTGTCCTGCATGGGGTGGGAGCCGTTGTCCAGCAGCGATGTTAACTTTGCCATCATCCTCCTCTCTCCCACCACCTGCACTGAGTCGAGGGGGCAACCCAGGGCAGAGCTGGCCTTCCTGACCAGCTTGTCAAGTCTCTTCCCTTCCGCCGCTGAGATGCTGCTGCTCCAGCAGACCACTCCATAGAAAATGGCTGATGCAACCACCGTGTTGTAGAAGATCCTTAGGAGTGCCCCCCTGCACTCCAAAGGGCCCGAGTCTCCTTAGCAGATAAAGTCTGCTCTGGCCCTTTTTGTATAGCGCATCGGTGTTTTCGGTCCAGTCCAATTTATTATTGAGGTAGACACGCAGGTACTTGCAAGAGTCCACCCTCCCGATGTCCATTCCCTGGATGTTCACCGGTGTCGGGGGGACCTGGCGTCAATGAAAATCTTGTGTGCGTTGAAAGGTGTGATGGAATAATCTGTCAAATTCAGTTACCAGATAGTATAGCATATCATAAGAGGGGCACAATGGCACTGTGGTAGAGTTACAGCCTTACAGTGCCAGAGACCCATGTTCGAACCTGACTACAGGTGCTGTCTGTATGGAGTTTGCACGTTCTCCCTGTGACCCCGTGGGCTTTCTCTGGGTGCACCAGTTTCCTCCCATCTTCCGAAGACATACAAGTTTGTTGGTTAATTGGCTCCAGTAACAATTGTAAATTGTCTCTAGTGTGTAGGATAGTGCTACAGTGCGGGGATCGCTGATCAGCGCAGACTCGGTGGGCAGAAAGGCCTTTTTCCACGAGGTATCTCTCAACTAAACTATAACCATTTCAGGTAAAATTTCCAACACAACATACCTTGTGTGATTCAGCTTTTTTTTAAACTTTATGCCACCGGGATTGTACATTTTTAAGAAGATATATCAGTTAATGTATCTAACAAATTGGTCCTTTATTCACCAAATCAACACACTTGCAATACGTCAACATCTTCATCCTTGGTTGATAGTCACCCACTTTCTCCTTTCTCATCCTACAGTTTGTCACTGACATGAAGAATCATCGAGAGTACAGGCCATTCTGCCCACCACATCCATTCTGACCAGTGTGCAGCCATCTGTATCCTTCCCATCTCCCACTCTTCGCACATAATCTTCTGCATCTGACCGATTGAAGTGGTCATCTAGAAGGCCGTCAGCCTTCCCGTTACCACCCACTGCCGCATAGAACATCTATATACTAAAACTCTTGTTTGTTATCTTGTTTGTGACTGAACTTCAGCCAAAACGGTACACGATAGCGCGACAATTTCAGGCCCACCTTCCTCACCATTGTCACTTTAGTGATAATGCAAGTAGTTTTATTGAAATCGGTGTTATATTTTTAAAGTTATTCACATTTTTAAGTTTAAAAGGAGGGGAGGGGGATGAAGGAGGGAGGGAGGGGGGAATGGGGTGGGGGTAGAAGGGAGAGGGGAGGGGTGGTTGAGGAGAGAGGGGAGGGGGGGGGGAGGACAGGGTGCTGCACCAATGCAGGAGAGGTTTGGGCCCAACGGTCCACTTGGTCTAGTAGAACAAAAAATTACAGCTCAGGAACAGGCCTTTCTCTCTGTGCTGAACTTAATGCCTGCTTAAACTAATCTCCTCCACCTGCACATGATCCATCTCCTTCCACTCCCTACATATCCACGTGTCTCAGACAGTGCATTCCAGATACCACTCTCTTGGCGTGATCCCTTCCTCATCATCATGAATCCATGTGTTCTCTTTAGTCAATCACCTCCAATATGGGGAATGTTCCTGCAGTCTACCCTATCTATACCCCTTAATCATGTTCCCTCTTAACGTCCTCTGCTCCAGTAAGAACAAACCTGTCTTCTTCAATCTTCGCTCATAACTGAGATGTTCCATCCTATGGTGAATCTCTTCTGAATCCTCTCTGGAACTATCACACCCTTCCTACAGAGTGGTGCCAGAAATGTGCATGGTACCTCATTTTAGGCCTAAATTATTCTTTTTTAATTGGACAAAACCTCTTTATTGCTGCATTCAATACCCTGACAACCAAAGTCCCATACTCCATATTCCTTCCTAACCATGTTATTTACTTGTATTGCTGCCTCCAAGGAACTCTGGACCTGTTCTCCTACCGTTTCATCAATGCGCCCTAAACACCAACCGTGCATGGTATATGTCCGAGCCTCATTATTCCTAAAGCATCACCTCATATGTAGAGAGGCACTCGGAACTGCAGTTGTTCGAATCTTGTGTAGAACATAAAGTGCTGGAGACCAACTCACTAGTGCTGTCTACCACATATTATTAGTCTAAAACATACTGAACTGAACTTAGAAACATAGAAAATAGGTGCAGGAGGAGGCCATTCGGCCCTTCAAGCCAGCACCACCATTCATTGTGATCATGGCTGATCGTCCCCAATCAATAACCCGTGCCTGCCTTCTCCCCATATCCCTTGATTCCACTAGCCCCGAGAGCTCTAACTCTCTCTTAAATCCATCCAGTGATTTGGCTTCCACTGCCCTCTGTGGCAGCGAATTCCACAAATTCACAACTCTCTGGGTGAAAAGGTTTTTTCTCACCTCAGTTTTAAATGGCCTCCCCTTTATTCTAAGACTGTGGCCCCTGGTTCTGGACTCCCCCAACATTGGGAATATTTTTCCTGCATGTAGTTTGTCCAGTCCTTTTATAATTTTATATGTTTCTACAAGATCCCCTCTCATCCTTCTAAACTCCAATGAATACAAGTCTAGTCTTTTCAATCTTTCCTCATATGATAGTCCCACCATGCCAGGGATTAATCTCATGAACCTACGCTGCACTGCCTCAATTACAAGGATGTCCTTCCTCAAATTAGGAGACCCAAAACTGTACACAATACTCCAGATGTGGTCTTACCAGGGCCCTATACAACTGCAGAAGAACCTCTTCACTCCTATACTGAAATCCTCTTGTTATGAAGGCCAACATTCCATTAGTTTTCTTCCCTGCCTGCTGTACCTGCACGCCAACTTTCAGTGACTGGTGTACAAGGCACCTCCCCCTTACCTAACCTAACACCATTGAGATAATAACCTACCTCCTTGTTTTTGCCACCAAAGTGGATAACCTCACATTTATCTATATTGTACTGCATCTGCCCACTCACTCAACCTGTCCAGGTCACCATGCAACCTCCTAACATCCTCTTCACAGTTTACACTGCCACCCGGCTTTGTGTCATCCGCAAACTTGCTAGTGTTGCTTCTAATTCCCTCTTCCAAATCATTAATATATATGGCAAACAGTTGTGGCCCCAACACAGAGCCTTGCGGCAGTCCACTCGCCACTGCCTGCCATTCTGAAAAGGACCCGTTTACTCCTACCCTTTCCTTCCTGTCTGCCAACCAATTTTCTATCTATGTCAACACCCTACCCCCAATACCATGTGCTCTAATTTTAGTCACCAATCTCTCGTGCAGGACCTTATCAAAGGCTTTCTGATAGTCTAGATACACTACATCCACTGGCTCCCCTTCATCCATTTTACTTGTCACATCCTCACAAAATTCCTGAAGATTAGTCAAGCATGATTTCCCTTTCATAAATCCATGCTGACTTGGACTTATCCTTTTACTGCGATCCAAATGCACCGTTATTACCTCTTTAATAATTGACTCCAGCATCTTTCCCACCACCGAAGTCAGGCTAACTGGTCTGCAATTCCCAGTTTTCTCTCTCGCTCCTTTCTTGAAAATTGGAATAACATTAGCTATCCTCCAATTCACAGGAACTGCTCCTGAATCTATTGAACATTGGAAAATGATCACCAATGCGTCCACTATTTCTAGAGCTACCTCCCTGAGGACCCTGGGATGCAGACCATCAGGCCCAGGGGATTTATCTTCCTTCAGTCCCATTAGTCTACCCAATACTATTTCTCGCCTAATGAAAATTTCTTTCAGTTCCTCTACCCCCTCTAGATCCTCTGTCCTCCAGTACATCTGGGAGATTGTGTCTTTCTTAGTGAAGACAGATCCGAAGTACCTGTTCAACTCTTCTGCCATTTCCTCGTTACCCATAATAATTTCACCCGCGTCTGGCTTCAAGGGACCCACATTTGACTTTGCTACACTTTTTCTCTTAACATATCTAAAGAAGCTTTTACTGTCCTTCTTTATATTCTTGGCCAGCTTCCCCTCGTACTTCATCTTTTCAGCCCGTATTGCCCGTTTTGTTACCTTCTGTTGTCCTATGAAAGTTTCCCAATCCTCTGGCTTCTGGCTACTCTTCGCTGTGTTATACATCTTTTCTTTTCGTTTTATTCCATCCCTAACTTCCCTTGTCAGCCACGGTTGCCTCCTAGTTCCTCTTAGGATCCCCTTAGAATCTTTGTTCCTTTTTGGAATGAAATGATCCTGCGTCTTCCGGATTATGCCCAGAAATCCCTGCCATTGCTGTTCCACCGTCATTCCTGCTAGGATCCCTTTCCAGTCTACCTTGGCCAGCTCCTCTCTCATGCCTTCATAGTCCCCTTTGTTCAACTGCATTACTGACACTTCCGATTTAACCTTCTTCTCAAATTGCAGATTAAAACTAATCATATTATGATCACTACCTCCAAGCGGTTCCTTTACCTCAAGTTCTCTAATCAAATCTGGTTCATTGGACAACACTAAATCCAGAATTGCCTTTTCTCTGGTAGGCTCCATTACAAGCTGCTCTAAGAATCCATCTCGGAGGCACTCTACAAAATCTCTTTCTTGGGGTCCAGAACCAACCTGATTTTCCCAGTCTATCTGCATATTGAAATCTCCCATCACTGCAGTGGCGTTACCTTTCATACATGCCAGTTTTAACTCCTGCTGCAACTTACACCCTACATCCCTACTATTTGGTGCTCTGCAGATAACACCAATTAGTGTCTTCATGCCTTTACAATTCCTCAACTCAATCCACAGTGACTCTACCTCGTCAGTCCCTATGTCTTCCCTCGCAAGGGACTGAATTTCATCCCTCACCAGCAGAGCTACCCCACCGCCTCTGCCCACCTGCCTGTCCTTTCTATAGGATGTATAACCCTGAATATTAAGTTCCCAGGCCCGATCCTCCTGCAGCCACGTCTCTGTAATCCCCACAATGTCATATCTACCAACCTCTAACTGAGCCTCAAGCTCATCTACTTAACTTCTTATACTTCACGCATTCATATACAATACTTTTAATTCCTTACTCATCTCACCCCTCACATCGATCCCTATTACACTTGGCCACACTCTCCTACCCCTTTGTGAGCTTTCTTTCCCGTTAATTCTGGGGTCATTAACTATCCTTTTACTCTCTTTCCCTTTAACTCCATCCTTGACTATCCCATTTGACACCCATCCCCCCCACTATTTAGTTTAAAACCACCCCTGTAGCAGTGGCAAACCTGCCTGCCAGAATGCTGGTCCCCCACCTGTTAAGGTGCAATCCGTCCCTTTTGTACAATTCCCCCTTACCCCAAAACAGATCCCAGTGGTCTAAGAATCTAAATCCCTGCCCCCTGCACCAGTTCCTCAGCCACACATTCAGGTCCTGTATCTCCCTGTTCCTACTCTCGCCAGCACGAGGAACTGGAAGCAAACCGGAGATAACCACCCTGGAGGTCCTGCTTTTCAGCATTTTTCCGAGCTCTTTAAAGTCACGCTGCAGAATATTAATCCCCTTCTTTCCGACATCGTTCGTGTTGCAACATGCACTACCACTTCCGGCTGTTCACCTTCGTCCTTGAGGATTTTCTGCACTCTGTCCATGACATCCTGGATCCTGGCACCAGGAAGGCAGCACACCATCCTCAAATCCCATCTGTTGCCACAGAAACCCCTGTCCGTACCTCTCACAATGGAGTCTCCTACTACCACAGCGTTGCCTGATGTCGGCCTCTTTGGTTTTGGCTCAACAGCACTTTTTGCTTCGCAAGTCAGTCTGCCGCTCAGTGTGGTAACGTTCTCTACCCCAACAGTTTCCAAGTGGATGAACCTGTTCTCAAGAGGCACAACACCCAGGGACCTTTGCATTCCATGTTTCCTTCCCTTTCTCACCGTCACCCACTTTCTCACTTCCAGTACTTTTGGTGTAACAATCTCACTGTAAGACTTGTCGAGGAATGACTCAGTTTCTCAGACGAACCTTATGTCATCCATTTGCTTCTCCAGTTCCCCAACACAGTCCTTCAGGAGCTGTACCTGGATACACTTAGAAAATAGGTGCAGGAGGAGGCCATTCAGCCCTTCGAGCCAGCACTGCCATTCATTGTGATCATGGCTGATCATCCACAATTAGTAACCCGTGCCTGCCTTCTCCCCATATCCCCTGATTCCACTAGCCCCCAGAGCTCTATCTAACTCTCTCTTAAATTCTTCCAGTGACTTGGCCTCCTCTGACCTCTGTGGCAGAGAATTCCACAAATTCACAACTCTCTGGGTGAAAAAGTTCCTTCTCACTTCAGTTTTAAATGGCCTCCCCTTTATTCTAAGACTGTGGTTCTGGACTCCCTCAACATTGGGAACATTTTTCCTGCATCTAGCTTGTCCAGTCCTTTTATAATTTTATATGTCTCTTTAAGATCCCCTCTCATCCTTCTAAACCAGTGAATACAAGCCTAGTCTTTTCAATCTTTCCTCATATGACAATCCCGCCATCCCAGGGATCAATCTCGTCAACCTACGCTACACTGCCTCAATTACAAGGATGTCCTTCCTCAAATTAGGAGACCAAAACTGTACACAATACTCCAAATGTGGTCTTACCAGGGCCCTATACTTCTCACACTTGTAGCAGCCGGAGGCACCAGCAGTGTCCCTGACCTCCCACATCCTGCAAGCATCACACTGAATCAGCTTGCCTGTCATTTCTTCACTGCGTCTCACCCTCTCCAGCGTTTGGTGTGGCGTCCCCCTCAGCCTCCTCGTCACCGAAGACTCGCACTTCCCTCAACAGCGCCGCAAGCCTTGCTTATATCAGATGCTAAATTGACTAATTGTCCAATTTACCAATCTTCCAATCTAATTGTTCAGCCAATCCCCACATTCACTCCTAACCTGCCTTCCTTCCTTCCTCTGATGAGCTTGAAGATATGTGCTTTGCCAGACCTGCACTCAAAGACTGCTAAAGTGCCGTTTGCACCCTTTTTATACCTGCTCTACCTGTGGCTCACCAAGTCCAGCCAACAGTCGTTCTCATGCTGCTTTGCCCGACCTGCACTCAAAGACTGCTAACCTGCTGTTTGCCCTCTTTTTAAACCTGCACTCAACCTATCTCTACGTAATTTCTGAAAATTCAATAAATGAGCCAATAATCACAAGGTTATTGATAGGAATTGTCAACTGTTAATCCCCTTTATGGCTCCTCCTCTAATCTATGACTAAAGGTGCCTTTCCTGAGATTGGTGCTTACACCTATTCCGATGATTTCCAAAGAAGGATCTTGGCGGTAATTAATTTTTTTATGGTAGACCATTTATTCCTGTGTCCATGATTATTAGTGCTGCACTAAACTCTATTTACCTCCCCATTTTCATGGCTATTTCCAGAATTAACAATATCACCACGAGAGAATCTGCTCTCCAGAAGTTAAAGTCATTTTGGAACTCTGCTGACCCTTATACTTCCCTTCTGTCTTCTTGATATCCATTGACTTTATGATTATTCTGTTTCTTAACAACAGCAAGATAAAACCGAAAAACATTCTTCTTTGCACTCTGTTGTTTCAACATTATTTTAGCAATTTTACAATGCCTT
Organism: Rhinoraja longicauda; assembly: GCF_053455715.1. Taxonomy (NCBI): domain Eukaryota; kingdom Metazoa; phylum Chordata; class Chondrichthyes; order Rajiformes; family Arhynchobatidae; genus Rhinoraja; species Rhinoraja longicauda. Next base: position 87,953,706 of record NC_135955.1, read on the forward strand.
TTTGTTAAAGTTCTCTCCTCTCATGCCACAGGCCAGGATTTCTTCACTCAAATGAGTTCCAGATATGGAGGAATTCTTCGTGATTCTGCCCTTTTAGGTTCAACAACAAATCCATCTAGTTTATGAGGTCTGGCAGCCATTGCACCATTTACCTCAGAGACACAGGAATATGTAACAAAATCGACTTGCCCCGGAGCACTTCATCTGTTGGTCCCACACAGTCAATCTGTCCCATTTCTCATGGAGACTTTTGTCTGTGGATTTGAAGCTCAGACCACCAATGAAGAGTTTACACAGCTGTTTGCATTCTTCCTGTTTTCCCTCAAAGACAGAGGATAGTACTTGGTTCTCAATGCCACTAAAATGGCTCCAAGCAGAAAGAGGCTCTACAAAGTGCAGCTGCCTTTTTGACTTTTGTTTCCCCTCAAATGCCAATTTCCATAATTTTGTTATGTAACCTGCCTCTGTCCTCTATAGTACTACATAACTAATACCAACATCAGCTTTTATTTCTGCCATCTCCATGCTATTGATGATAGCATGCGTCTCCATGCTATAGTTCTGTTTCTGTCATAACTGCTGGTATGTTTACAGTATAGCCATTCTGTTATACTCCAATGCTACCCCTTTCCTGTCTTAAAATGACTTTGCTTGCCACATCCTGGGAAAGGTGATTTATTTCACTTTTGCTCTATTTCCCTCACAACAGACAACAAAAATGTTGCGAATTCTCAAGTAATCCATTATAGTTCTGTTTCTGTCATAACTGCTGGTATGTTTACGGTATAGTTTTGGTCTCCTAATCTGAGGAAAGACATTCTTGCCATAGAGGGAGTACAGAGAAGGTTCACCAGATTGATTCCTGGGATGGCAGTACTTTCATATGTAGAAAGACTGGATAGACTCGGCTTGTACTTGCTGGAATTTAGAAGATTGAGGGGGGATCTTATAGAAACTTACAAAATTCTTAAGGCGTTGGACAGGCTAGATGCAGGAAGATTGTTCCTGATGTTGGGGAAGTCCAGAACAAGGGGTTACAGTTTAAGGATAAGGGGGAAGTCTTTTAGGACCGAGATGAGAAAGTTTTTTTTCACACAGAGAGTGGTGAATCTGTGGAATTCTCTGCCACAGAAGGTAGTTGAGGCCAGTTCATTGGCTATATTTAAGAGGGAGTTAGATGTGGCCCTTGTGGCGAAAGGGATCAGGGGGTATGGAGAGAAGGCAGGTACGGGATATTGAGTTGGATGATCAGCCATGATCATATTGAATGGCGGTGCAGGCTTGAAGGGCCAAATGGCCTACTCCTGCACCTATTTTCTATGTTTCTATGTTTCTATAGCCTTTCTGTTAGCCATTTGTCACCAAGTATCATCGTTTGGTCACTGGTCCGAACATATTTTGATAAGTAACAATGGGCCATTATGGGCTCCATCCTTCCTTGGTCACCATTGGACTTTTAGACTTTAGAGATACACCGTGCAAATAGGCCCTTCAGCCCACCAGGTCCGCACCAACCAGTGATAACCACGTACACCAGCACTGTCCTACACAATTTACAATTTACAGAAGCCAATTAACCCACAAATCTGTATGTCTTTGGAGTGTGGGAGCACCCCAGTGAAAATCCACAGGGAGTCCGTACAACCCCCCTACAGACAGGATCGAACCTTGATCTCTGGCGCTGTAAGACAGCAACTCTACTGCTGCTACACTGTGCCGCCCTGCTTTGTTCTGGTCTTTTCCTACCTTCAGTTCCCTCCCCTCTAACCTCATAACCTTGTAGGTTAATTGGCTTCTGTAAATTGTAAATTGTGTAGGACAGTGCTGGTGCACGTGGCTATCGCTGGTAGGCGCAGACCTAGTGGGCTGAAGGGCCTATTTGCACAGTGAAGAAGAGTCCTGACCCGAAACATCACCCATCCTTTTTCTCCAGAGATGCTACCTAATCCAGCAATTTGTGTCTATCTTCAGTATATACCAGCATCTGCAGTTCCATCATTATTTAATTTCTTCTCAACCTATGCTATAGATGGTGATTGATTTTACAACTTCCAGTTACCTAAAGGCACCTTCTCTCTCCTGCACTCATTAAATGTTCTTATTCTCTCTTTTGCAGATGTTCTATGTTCTTCTCAGCTTCCTGCGGACTATATGTATTTCATTCCAAATAAATCCCTTCCTTCTCACCTTCACCCAATGACAAAAACATTTGGATCTGTTTTATGAAAACTTCTCAAAGAGGTCAATAGACAATAGACAATAGATGCAGGAGGAGGCCATTTGGCCCTTCAAGCCAGCACCGCCATTCAATGTGATCATGGCTGATCATTCTCAATCAGTACCCCGTTCCTGCCTTCTCCCCATACCCCCTGACTCCGCTATCCTTAAGAGCTCTATCCAGCTCTCTCTTGAATGCAAGAGGTCATTCTTTGAACGAATAGTTCAACTGCATCTCTTCAATTCCTGATTGCCGTCTAACATTCGTTAGCGTTAACTTTATTTTTCAATTCATTATAATTATGAATTTAGTCTCTATTCTGGCTTGTGAGCACGACATTTCTTTTTGTCACTTATCAACAACACTGCCTCAAAGAATTTTGTTTCTTTTTCAAAAAGTAATACATTTTCCTTTTACCTCAGTCCAACCAAGACTTTGCTTCCCTAGTGATGATTTTTTAACATGTTTCTTATTTATATTCAAGAAAATTTAATTTTTAAAAAATGACCTTTCCATTTATCCTGTCCATTTTTCTCTCTCGTTTATCATATTGTTTACAGTGTACTCTGTTTACATATTCTGTTGTGCTGCAGCAAGTAAGAATTTCATTGTTCTATCTGGACACATGACAACAAAGCACTCTTGACTCTTGACTCCATTATATCTCCCATGAGGAATGTATATATTTGTATTATACAATGGATAATCAGTGCCCTTCTCAATTTCTCTACAATTTATTGGAATCAAAACATCACAATTTTAAATTTCCCACAAACACCAAAGTAAAATGTCTTAGTCCCTCAAATTACTACTTAAATTTGAATCCGTTAACACACTAAATTTCCAAAAATAGTTTTTTTTAAATTCTGAGGAAAACAAGCAATATCTTTAGCTATTTGTTTTCCTTAAGTTGCTAATAATATAAATCGATGTGGCTGCTCGTGAAAATTATTATTTTGGTTTTGTTGTTTAATTGTACAATTCAATTGCTTAGTTCAGTTGCTCAGATCAATAACTATTTAATAATGTTATAAATTATTTTAATGTTGCCATCCCATTTTCCATTTACTTTTATACAGCATTGTCCAAAGTGTAAGTTTTCATATTCCTGAATTCCCTTTATTGATAAACACTGCATGACCGCTTTAATTTTGTTTCTGCATTTCACCTTCATTATTGACACCTATCCACATTGAACTGCATTTATCTGCTTTTGGTCCATTTACTAAAAGATCAAACTTTTTCTTCATACTAATACAATTTTCTTCACAGGTTTACAATTTTCTTAATATTTGTTCAACCTCGGTTTAATTTTACAATTCTGATTTTATTTCCGTTGTGTCCAAGTTACCAACCTTTGTCAAGATGATTTGACAGAATTTCCTGAGAGGGTTTCCAAAATGTTTAAGAAGTAATAGCTTTGTGTTGGACATTTTCCAATTGCTTAAAGTTTTTTCTAAACCTCATGAATTAACAAACAGGACGGTTAAAAGTTTATTCACTTCAATCATATCTCCCCTCAGACTTGTAAAGGAAAGTTATTTGGACTTGATAGATTGGCTGTCCATTATGCTTTTATAACTATATTCCCCTTTACTTTTATGCTGCCTAATTTCTTCCCCACTGTTCTGGAAACTTGATCTTTCATATAAGTAACTGTCCAATCTCTTCAAGGGTGCAGATGGATGAGAGACAGTAATTTGGTAACTGCATGTTCCTTGCACTGCATTTAAGCTTCTCATTAAATTTTAATTGATTTACCCTATGTTCTTTGTATTTGTGATTTTAAGTTACACACTTACATTCGTTTAGCACGACTTCCTCACAACTGTGTTGCTTCATGTTAAAACAAAAGTGGCTAAAAAGCTTACAGGATCATGAGCTTTAGATGTAGACTATAAGAACAAGGAACACATTACCGACTTTTAGACAGCCACAACTGGACTATTGTGTTTAGTTCTGAGTGCTGTGAAAGATGTGAATGGTTGGCAAGGATGCAGAAATATTTACCAGAATGGTAAATGAGGAACCTAATCTAGGCAGAGGGGGGAATCTGGATCTATTCTCTTTGGAGTAATGAGATCATCGAGCATACAGCATGGAAATAGGACCTTCAGTCCAGCTTGTCCATTCTGACCAAGATGCCCCATCTACACTAGTCCCACCTACCCATGTTTGTCCAATTTCCCTCTATACCTTTCCGATCCATGTACCTGTCCGAATATCTTTTAAATGTTGTTATAGTACCTGCCTCAGCTACCTGCTGTAGCAGCTCGTTCCATATATTCACCACCTCTGTGTGAAAAAGTAGTCCCTCAGGTTCCTATTAAACCTTTCTCCTCTCACCTAAACCTCCAAGGTCTGGTTGTTGATTCCCCTACTCTGGGTAAAAGGCTCTGTGCATTCACCCATGCTACTCATCTATTGATTTTATACACCACTTTAAGATTGCTCCTCAGCCTCCTGCCCGACCTCTCCCTATATCGCAGACCCTCAAGTCCTGGCAACATCCTACTCTTGTGTAGAAAGGAACTGCAGATACTGGTTTAAACCGAAGATAGACACAAAAAACTGGAGTAACTCGGTGGGACAGGCAGCATCTCTGGAGAGAAGGAATGGGTGATGTTTGGGGTCAAGACCCTTCTTCTGCCCATCTGCGCCCAGGATGAAGTGTTCCATACCGGGTAATCAGAGATGTCCTCATTCTTCAGGGAACAGGGTTCCCTTCATCCACTATAGATGAGGCTCTCACTAGGGTCTCCTCGATATCCAGCAGCTCTGCTCTTGCTCCCCCTCCCCCCATTCGTAACAAGGACAGAGTACTCTTGTCCTCACCTTCCACCCTATCAGCCATCGCATACTGTACATAATCCTCCGACATTTTCACCACTTCCAACGGGATCCCACTGCTAACCACATCTTCCCATCTACACCCCCTCTCTGCTTTCCGCACAGACTGTTCCCTCCACAACCCCATGGTCAACTTGTCCCTTCCCACCCAACCCACCACCTCCCCAGGTACTTTCCCCTGCAACCGCAGGAGATGCAACTACTGTCCCTTTCCCTCCCCCCTCAACTCAGTCTTTTCAGGTGTGGCAGTGGTTCACTTGCACCTCCTCCGACCTCATCTACTGTATCCGTTGTTCCAGGTGTGGACTCCTGTATATCGGCGAGACCAAGCGCAGGCTCGGCGATCGTTTCGCTGAACACCTCCGCTCAGCCCGCCTAAGCCTACCTGATCTCCCGGTTACTCGACACTGTAACTCCCCCCTCCCATTCCCACTCTGACCATTCTGTCCTGGGCCTCCTCCATTGTCAGTGAGGCCCAGTGCAAATTGGAGGAACAGCACCTCATATTTCGCTTGGGTAACTTACATCCCAGCGGTATGAACATTGACTTCTCTAACTTCAAGTAGCCCTTGCTTTCCCTCTCTCTCCATCCTCTCCCCTTCCCAGTTCTCCTACCAGTCTTACTGTCTCCGATTATATTTTATCTCTGTACCGCCCATTCCCCTGACATCAGTCTGAAGAAGGGTCTCAACCCAAAACATCACCCATTCCTTCCCTCCAGAGATGCTGCCTGCCCCTCTGAGTTACTCCAGCATTTTGTGTCTACCTTCTGATTATTATGCTTTGTTTGAGTACTAGAGCAATTGATGAAACCTTAAAATTTTGCAAAGTCAAAGAACTGCCAAAGAACTTTTAAGCATGCAGTGGAGGAGTCGTTTTTCTTCCTGGAATTCCCAGAGGGGACTGTTAGTTTGCAACTCCCAATTCGATTCAATGTGAATAAATCTGTAGAAGAGCTAACACGAGACAAATTCCAAATAGAATCCTAACATGTGTCGGAAGGAACTGCAGATATGGTTTAAACCAAAGACACACACAAAAAGCTGGAGTATCTCAGCGGGTCAAGCGGCATCTCTGGAGAAAAGGAATATGTGAAGTTTTGGGTCAAGACCCTTCTTCGGACAGAGTCAGGGGAAAAGAGATCGAGAGATATAGACAGTACAAATGAATGAAAAATATGCAAAAAGGACCGATAATCAAGGATGATCATCTTGCTATCCAGAGATACTGCCTGTCCCACTGAGTTACTCCAGCATTTTGTGTCTTTCTTCGATGATCAAGGAAAGGTGGAGCACATTGTTGGCTGTGGGGTAGGTGATAACGAGTTACACGGAGAATCCTAACATGGTCCATTCTGGTCAACATTTAAATCACAGATGGGCAGGTCTGAAGAAGGGTCTCGACCCAAAACGTCACCCATTCCTTCTCTCCTGAGATGCTGCCTGACCTGCTGAGTTACTCCAGCATTTTGTGTTTAAATCACAGATGATTCACCACGTTGGTTGGAAGGGACATGCTACCCTAAATGACAGAAATCTGTGCGTTGGAGGTCCAGTGGACAGACTGGTAAGTTTGCACACACTTTGTTGCTTCTTACACTGACTTGTGCAAGAGGCTGCAGGGGAGTGCTGCAACGCAGCGGTCAACTCCCGGAGTGGGGTGTTGTCTGTGAAGCTGCAGCAAGACCCACTGCGCTCATTGCTGCAGATGGTTGTCGAGGCCCATAACTCTTCCCATTCATCCTTGTTCACTGACGCGGGAGGTCTTGATCCCTGGCTCTTTTAAATTCTTCCGGGCCGAGCCCTCTGTGCTGAAACATCGCCTGCTGTAACTGGCAGCTGCAGAGATGGCCTAGAAATGAGCACCAGTCTCAGAAACAGAACACGAACCGCTGAGAGAGAGGGAGAAAAAAACACTCAGAGGCGCGGATTTTATTGTGTTGGAAATTCTCCCAAATGTAGTTTAGTCGTGCTATTTAGTCGAACCATTTAGACACCACTGGTTTGCTGGAACGGTGCAGGGCAGTTCATTGATTAATTTCCTCTAAATATCCTATTTGCACCTATTCAATATTGATCGTTTACAGTTTTTGAGTTTAATCACAAAACAGGATAACATTCCTAAAGTTGTGTGACACAAGTTGTGTTCTTGTGTAGGTGGCTCCATCAGTTTACCAGTAACTGTGGTGTATATATAATCATTTTTTAAACTATTGCGGCCTGTATTCAGGACCACACAAGACGTCTGGGTCATTGTCCCACTCTTTAAAGGAATATAGCCCAGAGGATGAATGTAACTTTGCAGAGAAATCTAGGTCGTATTTTGTCTATGTGTGTGTATAAACAGATAGCAGATGCAATTTTATTTTAATATACATCAACTCCAGTGCATGGGCATAGCCTAACAAAATAAAAGTTCCATGTAACTACATGGCAATATCAATCAGTATTTTGAACCGATAATTATAGAACATAGAACATAAGAAAAAATGTGTTATTCAAGGGTCTCGATTTCAGTTTACAATTTGGAGCTTATTTTTAGCAAAAAAAAACAAACTGCTGGAGGAGCACAGCGGGTCAGGAAAAGAGAGGTGGGGGTGGGGTAAACTGCGGGAACAGTGCCGAACTGCTGTTTGGTCACCTACAACCAATTGGTTTGAAAATCGTGTTCTCCGTTTTAAAATAATACACCTTAAAACCCCCTTCCCCTTCACCCTGCCACCACCTCTCCACTCCATGTGCACACAACCACTCACGTCACCATGGAAACATGGAAAATATGTGCAGGAGTAGGCCATTTGACCCTTTGAGCCAGCACCGCCATTCAATATGGCAGAGAATTCCCGAGGAGTTGAGTATAGGACTCTGGCATTTCAGAGTCGGGACCCTTCTTCAGACAAATACTACTGCAGATCCAGTGTGAACGGGTGATCGATCGGTCGTCAGCGTGGACTCAGTGAGCCAAATGATGTGTTTCCATGCTGTACCTTGCAATCAATAAATCAATCAGAAATGGCTTTCTCAGCTGAAATCAGTGTCGGTTACTGAATGTTAATCATATTTGTTCTTTTAAATCGCTTTATGTAAGAAAAACTAGACGATTTGTACAATAATTAGCCCTGGGGCAGTAAGATCAACCACAGGTAGTATAAGAAGATAACTGCAGATGCTGGTACAAATCGAAGGTATTCATTCACAAAATGCTGGAGTAACTCAGCAGGTCAGGCAGCATCTCGGGAAAGAGGGAATGGGTGACGTTTCGGGTCGAGACCCTTCTTCAGACTGATGTCAGGGGGGCGGGACAAAGGAAGGATATAGTTGGAGACAGGAAGATAGAGGGAGATCTGGGAAGGAGGAGGGGACGGGAGGGACAGAGGAACTATCTAAAATTGGAGAATTCGGTGTTCATACCACTGGGCTGCAAACTGCCCAGGCGAAATATGAGGTGCTGTTCCTTCAATTTCCGGTGGGCCTCACTATGGCACTGGAGGAGGCCCATGACAGAAAGGTCAGACTGGGAATGGGAGGGGGAGTTGAAGTGCTCGGCCACCGGGAGATCAGTTTGGTTAATGCGGACCGAGCGCAGGTGTTCAGCGAAGCGATCGCAGAGCCTGCACTTGGTTTCGCCGATGTAAATAAGTTGACATCTAGAGCAGCGGATGCAATAGATGAGGTTGGAGGAGGTGCAGGTGAACCTTTGTCTCACCTGGAAAGACTGTTTGGGTCCTTGGATGGAGTTGAGGGGGGGAGGTAAAGGGACAGGTGTTGCATCTCGTGCGGTTGCAGGGGAAAGTGCCCGGGGTTGGGGTGGTTTGGGTAGGAAGGGATTAGTGGACCAGGGAGTTACGGAGGGAACGGTCTCTGTGGAACACAGAGAGAGGAGGGGATGGGAAGATATGGCCAGTGGTGGGGTCCCGTTGTAGGTGATGGAAATGTTGGTGGATGATTTGTTGGATCCGCTGGCTGGTGGGGTGGAAGGTGAGAACGAGGGGGATTCTGTCCTTGTTGCGAGTGGGGGGAGGGGGAGCAAGAGCGGAGCTGCGGGATGTAGAAGAGAGCCTCATCTATAATGGAGGAGGGGAAGCCCCGTTTCCTGAATAACGAGGACATCTCTGAAGCCCTAGTGTGAAACACCTCATCCCGGGCGCAGATGCGGCCTAGACGGAGGAATTGGGAGTAAGGGATAGACTTTTTGCAGGGGACAGGGTGGGAAGAAGTGTAGATCAACCACAGAGTTAATACTTTTAATAAATGCATCAATAATCCACTCCCAGATTACATTAAAACAAATATATCGGCGAACAGATAGCTGTGAGCTGGAATATTCACATCAGAAGTGCAACATTTCACACAATCATGATACAGTATTTGCACAGAGAAACCCTCTTTAAACGATCAAAATGTTCGGATGTTGACTTGTGGGAGTATAATCAATGAAAAGACAGTAAACAAGATGACTAGTGCAATCCGTTACTGATTAACCATATTTAATTGTAGTAAATCCTCCCCACATCATTTTCTTAGATCAGCTGCTTGACTGATGTTTCCCCATGAAACATTACAGTCAGCAAACATGGCAATAAAACTCCAAGTACATGCAATGTAAATAGATATATATCTACAGTCCTCCAATTATCAAATGGCCTAACCAAGCCTTTTTAGATCATTACAATTGCACTATCTATAAATGCTGTTACCAAATACGACTTCAGAAACTTGCTAATGTTTGTACACACTGTCGTAAACGATCCTTGATGATTTCCAAACCAGCCATTCCCTTGCCGAATGACTTAACTTTGTACAGCTTATGCCTGCCAGTCTCAGAACTATATGAAATGCATTGTTTATTATATTGGCTTCTTAGCTACCTTGAATTGCACATCGATGCAGCTGGTTAAATATTAGAGTCACCTACTAAAGGAGTGAATAGAACACCTTCAATTTGCTAATGCTTTTCATCATAAGAAAAATGAACCAAAGGGGTGTCGGTTTAGTTTAGAGATCCAGCGCGGAAACAGGCCCTTCGGCCCACCGAGTCCGCACCGACCAGCGATCCCCGCACATTAACACTATCCCACACGCACTAGGGACAATTTTACATTTATACCAAGCCAATTAACCAACAAACCTGTACGTCTTTGGAGTGTGGGAGGAAACCGAAGAACTTGGCGAAAACCCACACAGGTCACGAGGAGAACGTACAGACAGCACCCGTAGTCGGGGTCGTACCCGGGTCTCTGGCGCTGTAAGGCAGCAACTCTACCGCTGCGCCCATGAAAGTCATTTTTTTCTCTCTCTTGGTTTAGCTGCTTCGGGTCAAAGATGTATTATTCAATGAAAGCTATTCAGCTTCAACAACAAGTTGTCTTTTCTTGGCACATTTGCTGTAGAGAAACCTCCTAAGAGTTGTAACAGCAGCTTAAGTCTGAAGAAGTGTCCTGGCCCCGAAATGTTGCCTATCCATTCCCTCCACAGATGCTGCCTGACCTGCTGTGTTATTCCAGCACTTTAGTTTAGTTTAGTTCATTGTCATGTGTGCCGAGGTACAGTGAAAAGCCAGTCAGTGGAAAGACAATGCATGATTACAATCGAGCCATCCACAGTGTACAGATACATGATCAAAGGAATAACATGAATAATGCTAAGTGCAAGATAAAGCCCAGTGAAGTCCGACAAAATATCGTCCAAGGGTCTTGAGTGGAAGTAGTTGCTCAGGTCTACTCTTCAGTTGTTGTTAGGATGGTTCAGTTAAGGAACCGGTTACTGTCTCTGACAGAAATGTTGGTCGGCGTGGGCAAGTTGGGCAGCAGGGCCTGTTTCCACACTGTACCAATCTATGACTCTAAATGAGCTGTTGGTATGAGAATGGAGTTTTCTGCGTACAAACATCTTGCAACACCAGCACATCCTGAGGCAGAGATGTGGACGAACAGCAAGCGATGGCGATGTGGGCCGTCGTAGCAAAGACGTGCTGTCGAAGATGGTCTCATTCCACAGGCAGTGGGCAGCAGCCGACTCAATAGACAATAGACAATAGGTGCAGGAGGAGGCCATTCGGCCCTTCGAGTCAGCACCGCCATTCAATGTGATCATGGCTGAGCATTCTCAATCAGTACCCCGTTCCTGCCTTCTCCCCATACCCCCTGACTCCGCTATCCTTAAGAGCTCTATCCAGCTCTCTCTTGACTCAGAGCTTCCAAAAGAGTGGCTTCGGTTGGGGACAGGGGACTTGTTGCCGCTTCACACCACCTGCTGCGAAATTCCTTTGCCACTTGTGCCTCAGCCATTCCAAAACTCCGCGAACAGGTCGCTCATTTTTTCACTCAGTCGACGTTAGCACATCCGGAGCTGACAAACATATCCTGCTCTGCTTTCTGTTGACCCAATATCCCATATCTTCCCATGTCCAGTTTTCAATGTTCAAATGTTCGGTGTTAATTTTTTCCAATGTTTGTACCATCTCTTGGTAACCTCCAAACTTCAATCCAAAACATCCAAGATCTGTGTGCGCTTTCAGTCGGAAGAGATTCTACATAGTCCTCTTAACATATGTCCTTCTGGCTCAGAATCTATGCCTTTACTTCATTCTGAATCACCCGAAGATGTTTTTTTCTATGTCAATGGTCACTGTGAAAGCTGGTTGATTTTACGTACCAATTTATTTTAACATTGTAGAGACTCAACTTAGATGGTGCCACAACATCAAAAGAAAATCGTATTTAAAATCACAGAAGCAATGTTCAATATTCTTCCCTTCAAGACTTCTTTAGTTGCTAGACAAAGCTTAAAAATCAAACCACTGTGAAGCAGTCTCACAATAAATACTAGATGGGCCTTGTGTATCAGGCTGAAGAAGGAAACGTCACCTATCCCTGTTCTCCAGAGATGCAGCCTGACCCGCTGGGTTACTCCTGCACTGTGTGTCTTATTATGTGTCCAGTACATGCAGCCATGACATTCTTCAAGTAAAAATATATTTATTGCAGTTGATGGCAATAGTTTAGATCTGGGGAGAAATCAATGTTTTTGTTATATACAAACATGGGCATGTTTGTATGTGTATGAATCTGGGTTCATTTTTTCACATCTACAAAAGGGTTTTGAGTCTTAATTAATCCAATTAATTAAATTAAATCAATAAATCTAATTAATCAAAAAATGAAAAGAATCTTAATATAAAATGCTCCGTAGGTTCACGGGATTAATCCCTGGGATGGAGGGACTGTCATATGAGGAAAGATTGGAAAGACTGGCCTTGTATTCACTGGTGTTTAGAAGGATGAAAGGGGATCTTATAGAGACGTATAAAATCATAAAAGGATTGGACAAGCTCGGTGCAGGAAAAATGTTCCCAATGTTGGGGGCATCCAGAACCAGGGGCCACAGTTTAAGAATAAAGGGGAGGCCATTTAAAACTGAGGTGAGAAGGAACTTTTTCACCCAGAGAGTTGTGAATTTGTGGAATTCTCTGCCACAGAAGGCAGTGGAGGTCAATTCACTGGATGAATGTAAAAGAATGTTAGATAGAGCTCTCGGGGCTAGTGGAATCAAGGGATATGGGGAGAAGGCAGGCATAGGTTACTGATTGTGGATGATCAGCCATGATCACAATGAATGGCGGTGCTGGCTCGAAGGGCCAAATGGCCTCCTCCTGCACCTATTTTCTATGTTTCTATGTTTGTGTCTATCTTCGGTGTAAACCAACATCTGCAGTTCCTTCCCACACGTAGAAATGCCCCTGACAGTTTTGAAATGTCACAGTTCAAGGATGCATTGCTTAGTTTCCTCTGGATTTTCCTTTGGAGGTCATTCAAAAGAGGTTAGTCTTGTCACTCCATAGTACCACCACCAGGTTTTGTTACAAACCTATGACTGGAGCTCAAGAAGTAGTGAAGATATGGCCCAACAAGAGCCTGCTGCAGTTTAGTAGGACTGACAATAGGCAATAGACAATAGACCATAGACAATAGGTGCAGGAGTAGGCCATTCGGCCCTTCGAGCCAGCACCGCCATTCAATGTGATCATGGCTGATCATTCTCAATCAGTATGCCGTTCCTGCCTTCTCCCCATACCCCCTGACTGCTTTCAATGCGTAAAGGTCATACATGCATTTAAAGGGACAGGGGTTGAATGAGAACAGCATGGTGTGCAAAATCATGTCTCATGAATTTGATTGAGTGTTTGAAGAAGTAACGAAGAAGGTCAATAGGTACAGGGTAGGCAACCTAGTCTTTTTTATAGGAAGGGATTGCAGATGCTGGTTTATACTGAAGATAGACACAAAATGCTGAAGCAACTCAGTGGGTCAGGCAGCATCTCTGGAGAATAGGTGATGTATCAGGTCAGAACCCTTCTTCAGACTCCCTTTTTATACTCCAGTAAGACCTTTAAGGTTCTGCATGCTAGGCTGCTCTGGAGTGTTAAATTGCATGGGATCCAGGAAGAGCTAGCTAATTATCTCCAAAACCTTCAACCATCATCCTCTGCTTCCAAAATCCAAGCCAATTACGTATAGAATTCTTTTTTTGCACTGCCGGTGACTAGTGGTGTGCTACATGAGTCGATGCTCATTGTTATTGTAAGAAAATAACTGCAGATGCTGGTACAAATCGAAGGTATTTATTCACAAAATGCTGGAGTAACTCAGCAGGTGTCTGAAGAAGGGTCTCAGACTGAAGAAGGGTCTCGACCCGAAACGTCGCCCATTCCTTCTCTCCTGAGATGCTGCCTGACCTGCTGAGTTGCTCCAGCATTTTGTGAATAAATACCTCATTGTTATTTATCACTACATCAATGACTTAGATGAGTGTGCAATGGTTAGTAAGTTTGTAAATTATACCAAAATAGGTGGTGTCATAGACAGTGAAGGTTATCAATAATTTTTTTTTGCACCAGGTTGAACGGGGTTAAGTGAAAAACAGGATTTATACCAGGAAGTTGCTGATCCTAGTATGCAGGTGAATGCAGACGGATTAACTACATGTGTTAAATTGAATGTTATGGAGATTGGCAACTGGGATGCTTAATATTTTTGAAGGGTAAAGTACATCATGCAGAAGAAGTGGTCATGGAATAGACAGCAAGGATCAAGTTTAAAAGTTCAACTTTTATCATATAATTTACCTTATCATCCGCTTTGACCATGGCTGTCCCTGAAATTCATTAACTGGTGTACTAAAGCTTTACCTTCCAAGTTATTGTAGAGTCATGGAGTCTTACAGCCTGGAAACAGGCCCTTTGGCCCAACTTGCCCATAACAGCCAACATTTCCCATCTTCTCAAGTCCCACCTGCCTGTGTTTGGCCCATATCCCTCTAAACCTTGGTCCTTCTTCACCATTCTTAGTTATTTCTCCCATTGTGAATGTTTTCAAATTCTTTTCGTTTATTTTGAAAAATTGGGTAATCGTATGCAATATTCCAAATATATATCAGGCATGGGGTTTACTTCAATGTAAGTGTGGATTTTAAAACTTACCTTAGCTGGATCCACCTATTACTTGCCAGCTCTTACCACACCTTTTCCCCTCATATCTTTCTATCAGCTATCTGATTTCTACTCAAGTTCCGAAGGTCTTGACCCAAAATGTCTTCTGACCATTTCCCTCCACAGGTGCTGCCTGGCCTTCTAAATTCCTCCAGCACTTTCTGTAGCAAAGAACTGCAGATGCTAGGTTTATACCAAAGATAGACACAAAATGCAGGAGTAACTCAGCAGGTCAGGCAGCATCTCTGGAAAAAAAGGAATAGATGACGTTTTGGGTCGAGACCCTTCTTCAGACCTGAAGAAGGGTGTCGACCCAAAACGTCACTATTCCTTTTCTTCAGAGATGCTTCCTAACCCGGTGAGCTACTCCAGCATTTTGTGTTTATCCTGCAGCACTTTGTTTTTTTTGCTTTAAACATTAGGTTGTTATGGTACCTATTTTGCCTCTAAGATATTCTTCCCATTAAATGTCACCTGATATAATTCTGCCCATTTTGTCTTGTGTTTGGGTATTTTCTGTGCTTCTTCTTTTGATTCAGATTTTTCCTAATTCGTTGTATATTGAGTTTCTGAATCCAAATCCCCAGTGACTGTAAAAGCTGTTGAAGCAAAAAAAAACCCAACAACAAATATTGTGTAAATACAGTAGATATTTTCCTTTTATCCATTGTATGCAACACAGTTTTTTACTTTTATTTTTGTAACTTCCCTCCTTCTTGAAAAAGATTTAACACAGAACTGATGGTGATGCTATCTCATTGAGTAAGAGTTTCTTGGACTATGGCTGTATCACCCTTATGGTAATTTAAATTAGTTACAGTTGTTGCTAACAGCCTTTCGAGATGTAATATATTTAACTGACAAGGAGTCCAATGGTCAAATTTGCATGTGATTTGGGATTTTGTTCTTTCATAAATTTTCAGTTATAAGACCAAGATCTACAACGAAATAGAGTCCCCTCCCCCACCTCCCCCCCCCCCCCCCCCCCCCCCCCACCTCCCCCCATTTTTTAGCTTCTTTAGTGAAGGTATCTACACTTCCTGCTGCCTCAGCAAGGTTGCCAGGAAAATCAAGGACCAGTCTCACCCCAGTCCCTCTGGGGAGAATGGGTAACATTTTGGGTCGAAACCTTTCTTCAGACTCTTCTTTCTGAAGAAGAGTCTCGACCTAAAGCGTCACCCATTCCTTCTCTCCAGAGATGCTGCCTGTCCCGCTGAGTTACTCCAGCATTTTGTGTCTATTTTCCATTTAAACCAGCATCTGCAGTTCCTTCCAACACACACCCCAGTCACTCCCTTTTCTCCCCTCTCCCATCAGGCAAGAAGTACAGAAGTTTGAAAATACATTCCTCCCGATTCAGGGACAGTTTCTTCCCAGCTGTTATCGAGCAACTGAACCGTTCTCCCATCAATTAGAGTGTGGTTCTGACCTCCCACCTACCTAATTGGCGACCTATGAACTACCAGACTTTATCAGACATTTATGTTATATCTTGCACTAAATGTTTTACCTTTATCCTTTATCTGTGCACTGTGGACAGTTTGGTTGTATTCATGCATAATCTTTTCTTTGACTGGATAGTGAGCAAACAAAAGCTTTTCACTGTACTTTGGAACAGGTGACAATGTTAAACTAAACTAAACCAAACATAAACTAAAAAAATCACAATTATGCAAGTGCTACCATAAATGTGCATCAATTGATGTGAATTTTCTATGCTAACCTGTTGCACTTTTTATTATGAGGAAGAAAGACACAAAATGCTGGAGTAATTCAGCGGGTCAGGCAGCATCTCTGGAGAGAAGTAAGAGGTGACATTTCGGGTCGAGACCCATGATCAGATTTACACACTTTTTATCGTGACAGGCATGTAATGGCAGTGACATTTTCAGAACCTTGTCATTTGTTTACCAATGTATTGCTCAACTTTGGTATAAAACGTGGATAAAGAGCCTGAGATAGGCTTCTGAATGGGAACGTGACAGCAGACCCTGGTATTTGATGTCTGTCCTGATGATCTATTCTAAGCATTAAAGATACTGCAAAATACAGTGAATGTTTGAAATCTCAAATAAAAATAGAAAATATTGGAGAAGTAATATCTCCCTTTCAGTGCCCCAGACAATCACTGCAAATGAAACTAGAATGAATTTGTTGATTTATCAATTTAGTATAATGATTGACTCTTTTAGTTTACATTTTTATTTGGTGTTTTCTTCAGATTTATTTTTATTACTTTTCAACAAAGTTATGTACTTTGCTTATTAAGATAATACAATACAATATATCTTTATTGTCATTGTACCCAGGGGTACAACGAGGTTCAAAAAAGATGCATCAACTTTCAATCTCGTAAAGCATTACTCAATTGAAATCAGCATCAGCAGATCAGACTTTATCATAATTACTCCTTCAATAAAAACGTTCACATTATTTCATGCAATCATGAGCAAAAGCCTCCTCTGGCTTTTTTTCACCACAACTAAACAGGTATGTCCATTATCTGTATGAGAATTTTGAAAGCTGCATATATCCTTAAAGCAAAACCAACGAAAATGTGGATATCATATTGTGCCGGATATCACTGGGAACAATTGCTGTGGGGAATCAATGAAAAACAAGTTTCGAAGTAGACTAGGGGAATCAATAAACAGAGGACATATGTTTAAGGTGAGGAGGGAAAGATTTATTAGGAACTTGAGGGGTAACTTTTTCACACAAAGGTCGGTGGGTGTATGGAATGAGTGTCAGAGGAGGTAGTTGAGGCAGGTACTATCGCAACATTTAAGAAACATTTAGACAGGTACATGGATAGGACAAGTTTAGAGGGATACGGGCCAATTTCTTGATTAATTAACTTGAGATACTGATAAGGCGTGATATAATGGAATGGTCAAACAGGCTCCAATATCCTAATGCTAGGTTCCAAAAGCAAGTCTGTGAACTCACCAAGCTGCCTATTTAATCTACCTGAGCATTTCCATTCAAGTTTCAGAGGTCAGCCTTATTTACCAGGTGCACTGAAAGTGTAGGATTAACAAACCTGACCTTGAACACAAAACATCGTGTCTAACGTGAACATGTTTCATTGATGCAAAAAGGTCTGACTATCTCTTGATGTTTGTTTACAATTTCCCAGGCGGCATATAGTTTCATGCCATATGTACAAAAGGGCCTTAATGGTAAGTCTAGTTAAATTCTAAGAATGATTACCAACCCTCGGATATTCTCACTCACTGCCTAGCGCAAAAGCTTAAAGCAGGTAGAAGAAGGTTGGTACCCTAGGGTATTTTTATTTCTGAATAAATACTAGAAGTACTAACGAGAAGGAAAGTTCGAGAAGGGATAAGAGAGTAAGGTCAGGGGCAATAGTGAGAGGGGAGGTGAATACCAAAATTAAAGTGTTGTATATGAAGGCGCAAAGTATAAGAAATATAGTGGATGAGATTGAGGCTCAGTTAGAAATTGGCAAGTATGATGTTGTGGGAATTACAGAGACATGGCTGCAAGAGGGCCAGGGCTGGGAACTGAATATTCAGGGATTTGCGTCCTATCGAAAGGACAGACAGGCAGGCAGAGGGGGTGGGATAGCTCTGTTGGTAAGGAATGAAATTTGGACCCTTGCGAGGAGTGACATAGAATCAGGAGATGTAGAGTCAGTATGGATAGAACTGAGGAATTGTAAGGGTAAAAAGACCCTAATAGGAGTTATCTACAGGCCCCCAAACAGTAGCCTGGATATAGGGTGCAAGTTGAATCGGACAGGTTGTGTGAGTGGGCAGATGCATGGTAGATGCAGTTTAATGTGAATAAATGTGAGGTTATCCACTTTGGTGGCAAGAACAGGAAGGCAGGTTATTGTCTGAATGGTGTCGTTAGGAAAAAGGGAAGTACAATGAGATCTGGGTGTCCTTGTACATCAGTCACTGAAAGGAAGCATGCAGGTACAGCAGGCAGTGAAGAAAGCTAATTGCATGTTGGCCTTCATAACAAGAGGAGTTGAGTATAGGAGCAAAGAGGTCCTTCTGCAGTTGTACACGGCCCTGGTGAGACCACGCCTGAAGTATTGTGTGCAGTTTTGGTCTCCAAATTTGAGGAAGGATATTCTTGCTATTGAGGGAGTGCAGCATAGGTTCACGAGGTTAATTCCCGGGATGGCTGAACTGTCATATGTTGAAAGACTGGAGCGACTGGGCTTGTATACACTGGAATTTAGAAGGATGAGAGGGGATCTTATTGAAACGTGTGATTATTAAGGGATTGGACACGCTAGAGGCAGGAAACATGTTCCCGATGTTGGGGGAATCCAGAACCAGGGGCCACAGTTTAAGAATAAGGGGTAGACCATTTAGAACAGAGATGAGGAAAAACGTTTTCACCCGGAGAGTTGTGAATCCGTGCAATTCTCTGCCTCAGAAGGCAGAGGGGGCCGATTCACTGGATGCTTTCAAGAGAGGGTTAGATGTTAATAGAGCTCTTAATGATAGCGGAGTCCAGGGTATATGGGGAGAAGGCAGGAACGGGGTACTGATTGTGGATGATCAGCCATGATCACAGTGAATGGCGGTGCTGGCTCGAAAGGCCGAATTTACCTACTCCTATTGTCGCCTAATTTTCAACTATTCGCTGTCTAATAGTTTCTTTTGCAGTATAAATGTTACTCTGACTAAAGCTTCACTTTCCAATGAACTGACCGCATTTTCTTTTTTACAAATTGACGGCCACAGTGGAGATTTGTTTTATCTCCCTGTGAACCGTGCTGACAAACCTACCAATTGATTTATTCACAAAATGCTGGAGTAACTCAGCAGGTCGGGCAGCATCTCGGGAGAGAAGAAGTGTCTCGACCCGAAACGTCACCCATTCCTTCTCTCCCGAGATGCTGCCTGACCTGCTGAGTTACTCCAGCATTTTGTGAATAAATCGATTTGTACCAGCATCTGCAGTTATTTTCTTATACTGACAAACCTGCCAGCCCAACTCCGTCATGCCAGTAATAAATTCGTGGATTGGGAAGAGCACACTATTGTAGGTGCCTTTAAGATTTTTACATAAGGACATTTAAGTACCGGTTCCGCGACCCTTCATTAAAAAAAACCTAATTAGTTCATGGAAAATAAATGATCTCATGGTCACTGAAATAAAATAATAACATTTATTGCAGTGGCAAAACAAAATAATTACGTTTTAAGTACGTTTTCATTGCTGCGGTCCTTTCATCTGCTTGTGAAGATGTGAAGACGAGGGCAGTGTGTTTTTTTTTTTAAATTACGCAATTCGTTAATTTTACATTCATAAGTCAATGACTCTTGTTGCAGTAAATCCACACGCGTGCGATAGAGTAGAGAAATGTGCTATCGTGTTTGTGTATTCGTGCGTTCAAATGGAAAGCATAGATCTTTGTTACGAGAAGTCAAAGAAAATAACACCGGCCACATTTAGCCTGGCATCTAAGTTGGTGATGTGTAGGAAGAGACTGCAAATGCTGGTTTAAACCGAAGATAGACAACAAAATGGTGATTCTCAGTTACCGCCTGACTCCCGTTCTTAAGGGTCCAAAGTAGCAATTTCATTCAATTTCGACGTGTATCATTTATTTTGCACAAATCCCTCACGCAGCCACACATTTCTATGGTAAACCGGTTCATAATTCTGTACAGCTTCCATCAGATTTAAATAATATTGTTAGATAACTATGAAACTCAGCTCCAAAAAATTCATCCCAGATGTCTTGTTTGGATATCCCTTTGGGCTAATAAACTAAACGAAAGCAAACTGCATCAATGAAAACCAGGCTACATAAACCAAGGGAAGTTTACAAGACCGTTGAGCAGAAGAAACAATTGCATGAAAGATTAAAGTTAAGCCTGTAGGCTTTCCAAACATTAACCGCACATTTAAATGGCTATTATATACCTTCGTTATTCGTCACGTTAATCAGTTCCGGCTACAATCGTTTATATGTCTTCATGTTCGCACCTATTCCAACATGAATTGCAACCTAGAAACGTTTTGCGGTATCATATTGGCAATTTAGGCCCCATCATATATATTCGTCACACAAAATTATTTAAAGGAGGTAACTTAATAGTTGAGGTAATAATGCAAGTGTATTTCGAAAGTTGTTCAAACAAACAACGAGATATGTATTTAGCAGCAAACTGAGCAGTTTGCTTTTGGATTCGGTTCATCCGCATTTTAACGATGAAAAGTAATAAAAGAGAAATCCTTAAAGAGAGAAACGGGGATCCTTCTCACATTCTTTGTAATTCTAACTTTGAGAAATAGTTGAAAAAAACGAGGAAATATCAAAGGGAGAGGGAGAGGGAGAGGGGGAGAGGGGGAGAGGGGGAGAGGGAGAGAGGGAGAGAGAGAGAGAGAGAGAGAGAGAGAGAGAGAGAGGGAGGGAGGGAGGGAGAGGGAGAGAGAGGGGGAGAGAGGGAAAGAGAGAGAGAGAGAGAGAGAGAGAGAGAGAGCATGCCTGGAGTGAAACAAAAAGAATGTTTTAACGTTTTCCAAACTGCCTCTTTCATGAAAGAAGCTGAATAAACAAGCAGTGCCTCTCGTATAACACGCAACGTAAAGTGCCACGGGGCAGTTCGCAGGGATACATCTGTACCTTAATATAATTTCACCCGTGCAAATAGAACTGTTATTAACCGCCATGATTTCTATTTCATTGGGTGCGAATGTGTGCAATTATTGCAACTAGTTTGGATTTTTTTTTAATTGATCTATCACTGTAGGAGAAAAGGAGAGAAAATTTTAAATCTGCAAAAAAAAAGGCAAATTTCTAATAAACAGAAAGAAAAATCGGGGCTCTAAAAGATAAAGCAGCCGGATCGAAGATAGTATTTGAAGTAAACTAGATCAGAGTTTAATGAAGTACCCCGACAGTTCATTTGCTCTTTTATATAGATATACATTGGTGTTGGATTGAAGTGCAATGTTTCGTGGGTATTGCGAGGAACATTAACAGCTGTGGAAATCAGTCGCCAAAGTCCATTGCATTTAATTCTAGACTATTGCTTCATAGACAAGACAAAGAGGACTTAAAAGCAGTTTGAAAAGGCTGGCCTTTGAATGGCTACTATTCAATTTGTATTTCATTCCCCGCTGGTCATGGAATTGAGATCAGAACAAAAAGTGAAAACACATGGGCGAGGTCAGTGGGATCAGAGAACCACCACATACAGCAAAGGCTACAAAAAGCAATGGGAACTTGTGTGAAGAAATAGATTGTATAAACAGAGCCTGCTATCGTCTGCACACTATTATCCTGTAATTTACACGGTATGGGAGCAAAGACATGTATTAAAGAGTGAGATATTTCATCACGTTTTAAACCTTGCTTCATACCAGTCGCCTTCAATATGCATCTGGCATGTCTGAAATTCTTCCTCTAATGTGTTTATTTAAACTATCCGGGAGAAATTATTACATCACCAGTAAATCATGTTTATATATACCGAATTTCCTTTCAACTTTCCCATTTTGCCGCATGATTTTAATTACATAATAACGCCAAAATTATATTTGTAAAATAAACGTTATGATTTATAGCACGATGAAGGGATGGATAAAAAGTCATAGAGGAATGAATGTAAGTTAATGGTTACTCCGTAACCAAAGGTTCTGTCAGGTTAACAGGGAGAATAGGATTGGTTCGCCAGATGATTGATCAATAAGGGTTTTGAGTTACTTCATGTGGTAAGATTGTTGTGTTTTTCTATTATTAGAATTATTTTTTAAATAGTGGAATTACCGGAACAATTCTGTTACTGTTTGGAAGAGGGCATCGAGTAGCGTAAGATTTCATTGCCACAACTCCCAGCTGGCTTTTGCTGAAATGTTGTTTTTGTAAACCTTTTTCAATTAAACTAGTCTTAGATTTTTTTTAATGATAAATACGTGGCTTTTGGGAGGGGAAAACTTGAGATAATAGATCGATCTACCAGAAATAGTTGAGGACGAATAGTTTTGAATTCTGACTATGGATAGGCACAAAATGCTGGAGTAACTCAGGAGGACAGGCAGCATCTCTGGAGAGAAGGAATGGGTGACGCTTCGGGTCGAGACCCTACTTCAGACAGAATTCTGACTAGGTATTTCGTTAAAAATGTTTCGTTAAATATAGTACGGTATTCAAATATCAAACCATAAACGTCTTTAAATGCATTGACATCAGGAATAAATATCTAAATGGTAATGCATTCAATTGACACAGAAGCATTCTGAGACGTATCTCTAAAGACTAAAATCTAAAAAGACTTTTAATTTTTGTGGGCATACTGTAACATTTATAATATGTCTGAAGAAGGGTCTTGACCCGAAACGTCACCCATTCCTTCTCTCCAGAAATGCTGCCTGACCTGCTGAGTTACTCCAGCATTTTTGTGTGTCTTCTTTATAATAAACGTGATAACTTAAGAATTTGAAGAAACTTTTTCCGACGATAAAATCACAATCTGGAGGTAAGTACTCCACTGGTGACTCCGATTAACATCGCTGTAAATGTATTCACGAACTCCGGGAATACGTTCAAACTTTAAACTTGTTAAGGAAAGAGTCCCAATCCCATTTACTTGTGGCAATGTGCAGACCAGAAGGATTTTGTTTTTATTTTGGATGATCAAAATTAGTCCGCTTAGAACACATCAGATAGAGTATTTTCAACAATATTGATTTTAAAATACATTCTCCAAAAATCCTCGCGGATTAACAACAACACAAGTAAAACCGGTTAACTGGGTAGTTTATGCAAGAGATACAATACAATACAATACAATACAATATATAGGGGTACAACGAGGGGTACAATGAAATCTTTAATTCACTGTGCAGTCCGAAGTGATTTTTGAACACACGCGATTTCGTCCTCTTTTCTCTGCCGAACCAACATTTCTGAATCAGACCGTTCTTTAAGCAGTGTAACAATTTTCTTCTTGGCCAAATGGGACCGTACGTTTATTAGTGTTTAGGCGCCGTATGACGGCTTGTAATAAAGAAAATAAAACAGAGAAATGACTGACTGTGACTCCTGAGCCAACCTTTAGAAAATGGAGAAGGTGTTTGGGGTATAACTCGACAGAACACCAAGGAGACTGGTGGGCTCGTCAAAATTGTACTTGGAAGCCATCGTCCAAGGGATAGCAAGACGTCCCTTGAAATAAAAACACGGTGCGGCATTACAATGGGCCAGAGATCCCAATACCACCCTTTCTTCCCATCCAACCCCGTTCACAGTCCACAGGTTTTCAGAGGTCATAGGTTTTACATTGACCTATTTACTTTTGACAGTAAATGGAATCAAAGGGGTTGAAAGGAGCGGCGTCGTTTTAACACATTTTGTTTGCATTTGACACATTGCAAAATTATTATTAAAGGAGTCACTATAGATTTTATTGGTTATAGACCATGGTGATTTATAGATACTATGACATTTCATTATAGAACTAGCAATACAGCGTTTTTAATACAACAAGTAGGCCACATTTCAGTAATTGAAATAGATAGAATTACAGATAAAATCACTATTAATATTTATTTTTATAAAACACCGTATGCACGATTGCATGGAGAAGTAGAGATGATGGGCCGAATGGCCTAATTCTGCTCCTATAACTTAACTTATTCATTATATATTTTTATCCAAGTGTTATGTGTGCCAGGGAGAGGTTCGCGGCCACTTTGGTAAACTTGATTTTCCTCAATCACCGCTATTGATCTAGAGGTCACGGCGCCACACCACGTCAACCGAGTGAGGACACTTGGTTACATTTGAAGCAAGGTGATTGGGACTCGTTCTGTTTGTGTAACAGCCATAAATATTTATAAACGCACACTTGCACATTTGCTTACACAGATTCGGTAATCTGAAACTCATTTCTGGGGTGCCAATTTCCATTGCAGACGTGGCTTCATTAGTGTTGGAAGGATCTGTAGATGCTGGTTTAAACCGAAGATAGACTCAACATGCTGGAGTAACTCGGCGGGACAGGCAGCATCTCTGGAGAGAAGGAATGGGTGACGTTTTGGGTCGAGACCCCTTTCTTCAGACTCAAACGTCACCCATTCCTTCTCCCGGAGATGCTGCCTGTCCCGCCGACTTACTCCGTCATGTTGTGTCTCTCGTGGCTTCGTTAGGTTCGTCAACAGACATCTAACAATCTAGTCTGTGTAGGAAGGAACTGCAGATGCTGGTTTAAACCGAAGGTAGACACAAAACGCTGGAGTAATTCAGCGGGACAGGCAGCATCTGTGGAGAGAAGGAATGGGTGACGTTTCGGGTCGAGACCCTTCTTCAGATCTCCAGAGATGCTGCCTGTCCCGCTGAATCACTCCAGCTTTTTATGTCTATCATTTAACAGTCGAGTAGCTTGCATCGAGAGTTTATCTCTACATCGATTGAATTTGAACTAGAACGCTTACCTGCAGGAAATGGGCCTTGATTCTACATTAAGGTTTGCTTCCCCCGGGCAGGAGGCAGGGGAGGTTTTGGGGAGTTAGAGACGCTATGTTGAATTCAGCTCAGTGTGGTGACAGAAAATGTGCACTGGGGCAGTGAAGCACTTCATATCCCGAGGCCTGTTGTATCCATCTCTCAGGTGAGCCGGCGATTCACTCTCCCAGCTCTCTCACTTTGCTTCCTCGCTCGTTTATTACCCTACTCCTCGCCCACCAGCTCTTGGAATGGGAGCTTTGAAACACATCTCTCGCCGCTGTTACGTTCACCGAGGTTGCAAGCACCGAACTCCGTCCTTCCCTTCGCCTTAATAACGATATATATATATATATATATATATATATAAGCACAACAGCTCTAACCTTTAGAAACAGGAAGTCGCGGAGTTCAATCACTCAGAGATCAGGCAGTATAAATCACACACCACTGTAGTACATTTATCAACCGATATTATATCGTTATGAGGCAACATTCTCAGCAGGTAACGATCGCAGTTTAGAAGGGTTGCGTCCTGAAATGTCACCTATTCATTTTCTCCAGAGGCTGCTGAATTACTCCAGCATTTCGTGTCTATCTGCGGAATAAACCAGCATCTGTAGTTCCTTCCAACACAAATTTGTCTGTTACCACCGAATTGGTGTACCTCATTCAATCCAAACTGCTGTTTCTTTATTTAAGTGCATTCATCAAAAAGCGGCATTTTTAAAATATATAAATTGGTGGATTTTAGGAAACAATAAAGTCAACTCCTAAACCACGACAATAAATGTCCCCTGTTGTGCGTTTTGGGATTCGGGAGTGGGAAGAGCAAAGATCTCTCAGAGTGGAATGGGAAACGGAAAATCCGTACTTTCAGCACGTCTATCTGGGTATAAATCCGGCTGAGAAATACGAACAAGACCTGTGCAATTTCCCCGCAATTTATGGCTTTTTCCCCCCATAGATTTTCTTGAAGTTATACAGTATAGAAGCAGACTTTTCGGTCCAACTCGTCTACAGCGATCAAGGTGCATGCACATGCACGCTAATTCCATTTGCCTGCGCTTGCCCCACATCCCTCTCAAACTTTCCTTTTCTATGTCCTAAGTCTAAATGTCTTTTAAACGTCGTAATTTGACCCCCCTCCCCCCCCCCCCCCCCCCCCACCCCCAATTTAACACGTCCTACGACATGTCGTTTTATATAGCCATCACCTCTGAGTGAAAACCCTGCCCCTCGGGTCCGTTTAAATCTTTACACTCAAGTTTTAAAAAAAGAGACTGCGACGAGAAACACACTCTCTGCCACTCATTATATTATTATCTCATGTGTTTCTAATCTTCTGCACCAGCCTACGATTCAGGACCATATCAAAGTTCTTACTAAAATCCATGAAGCGACATTTATCATTTTGGCCTCACAGAAAGATAGAAAATAGGTGCAGGAGTAGGCCATTGGGCCCTTCGAGCCAGCACCGTCATTCAATATGATCAAGGCTGATCATCCTAAATCAGTAGTATCCCGCTCCTGCTTTCTCCCCATATCCCTTGATTCTGTTAGCCACAACGGCTATATCTAACTCAGTGAATTGGCCTCCACTGCCTTCTGTGGCAGAGAATTCCACAGATTCACAACTCTCTGGGTGAAAAGGTTTTTCCTTATCCCAGTCCTAAATGGGCTACCCCTTATTCTTAAATGGTGATCCCTGATTCTGGACACCCCTAACATGGGGAACATTTTTCGTGCATATCAACTGTCCAATCCCTTATGAATTTAACATGTTTCTATAAGATCCCCTCTCATCCTTCTAAATTCTAGTGAACATAAGCCCAGATGATCCATTCTTTTGTAATATGACAGTCCCGCCATCCCAGGAATTAACCTGGTGAACCTATGCTGTACAACCTCAATAGCACGAATGTCCCTCCTCAAATTAGGAGACCAAAACTGCACATAATACTTCAGGTGTGGTCTCACCAGGGCCCTGTACAATTGCAGTAGGACCTCCTTGCTCCTATATTCAAATACTCTCTTGATAAAGGCCAGAATGCCATTTGCTTTCTTCTCTGCCTGCTGTACCTACATGCTTACTTTCAATGACTGGTGTACAAGCACACCCAGGTCTCGTTGCACCTCTTCTTTTCCTAATCTGACACCATTCAGATAATATTCACAAAATGCTGGAGTAACTCAGCAGGTCAGGCAGCATCTCGGGAGAGAAGGAATGGGTGACGTCACCCATTCCTTCTCTCCCGAGATGCTGCCTGATCTGCTGAGTTACTCCAGCATTTTGTGAATAAATCGATTTGTACCAGCATCTGCAGTTATTTTCTTATACCATTCAGATAATAATCTGCCTTCTTGTTCTTGCCACCAAAATGGATAGCCTCACATTTATCCACATTATACTGCATTTGCCATGCATCTGCCTACTCACCCAACCTATCCAAGTCACCCTGCAGCTTCATAGCATCCTCCTCGCAGCTCAGACTACCACCCAGTTTTGTGTCATCCACAAATTTGGAGGTGTTACATTTAATTCCATCGACTAAATCTATCATCTATCCTCATGGTCACTTCTTCAAGTTTGTACCTTCTCCCTGTGACTGCGTGGGTATTCTCTAAGTGCACCAGTTTCCTCCAACAATCTAAAGACACACAGTTTTGTAGCTTAATTAGTTTCTGTAAATTGTCCCTGATGTGTAGGATAGATCTCGTGTATGGGTAATTGCTGGTTGGCATGGACTCGGTGGGCCAAAGATCCTTTTTACATGCTGTATCTCAAAACTAAACTAAACTAAGCTAATCGTCTTTGCTAACACTCAGGATGTTGATTGTGGATCGTTCACTGTTGCTGAAAACTTTGAAAATCAAAGGGAGAAAAGTGAGTTATCGCTTGTTCAAAATTACCATTATAGAGTCACAGTCAAAGAGTCATAGAGTGTGGAAACAGGCCCTTCGGCCCAACTAACCCACACCGACCAACATGTCCCTGCCTGCGTTTGACCCACATCCCTCCAAACCTTTCCTATTCATGTACTTGTCTAACTGTTTCTTAAATGTTGGGATAGTCCCTATCTCAACCACCTCTTGCGGCAGCTTATTCCATCCATCCACCACCCTTTGTGTGAAAACAATATCCCTCAGATTCCTCTTTAATCCTTTCCCCTTCACCTTAAACCTCTGTCTTCTGGTCTATGACTCACCTACTCTGGGCATGAGACTCTGTGCATCTGCCAATCCATTCCTCTCATGAATGTATACACCTCTATAAGATCACCCCTCATTCCCCCAGCACTCCAAGGAATAGAGTCCCAGCCTACTCAAGCTCTCCCTATAGCTTGACTTTACCTGTCGCTTGGCAATCCAACAGTGAGTGTTATCCAGGGCTACCGAGACAGCTGACAGGGACGGCAAGATTAATAGAGGAAGAGGAAATAAAGCTAAACATTGTTGATTCATCAGTAACCTGCACCATTCCTGATCATTTAATGAAGTGGTTGATGCGGAAAACAGAACAGCTGAAGATGGTTGGACCATGAATGTTAATGACTGTGGTAATACCAGCGGTGGTGCCTAGGGACTACAATGGATGACTTCTCACTACCACAACCATCTTCTTTAACACTAGGTGTGATACCAAGGTGTTGGCAACTTTTCCTTTTGACTCTCATTGGCAACAATTTTCCTCGGCCTGTTTTAAAATAATTTTGATGGTTCAATTCAATGCTGTTTTAAGTGAGGGTGGATTTCTTCTGATTTCATTTTTTTCCATATCTGGTGAAGAGTTGCAGTGAGGTGGTTCCGTCAGGACTGAACTTCACTGGAGATTCCTTGTGAACAGGTTTTCTTGGTGCCACCATCAATTCCAAGTAATTTTGAACGATAAGGGGGGACCTCATTGAAACTTACCGAATAGTGAAAGGCCTAGTTAGAGTGAATGTGGAGAGGATGTTTCCACTAGTGGGAGAGTCGAGGACCAGAGGCCATAGCCTCAGAATAAAAGGACATACCTTTAGAAAGGAGATGAGGAGGAATTTCTTTAGTCGGATGGTGGTGAATCTGTGGAATTCATTGCCACAGACGACTGTGGGGCCAAGTCAATGGATATTTTTAAGGTGGAGATTGACAGATTCTTGATTAGAACAGGTGTCAGGGGATATGGGGAGAAGGCAGGAGAAAGGGAATGAGAGGGAAACATAGATCACCCATGATTGAATGGCGGAGTAACGATGGGCCGAATGGCCTCATTCTGCTTCCAGAACTTATGAACTTATGAACTTATGAACTTCCTCGTCAATGTTTTTACAGATAACTTGAAGGAGACTGATAGGCTGTTTAGTTTAGTTTAGTTTAGTTTAGTTTAGTTTAGTTTAGAGATACAGCGCGGAAACAGGCCCCCCACCGAGTCCGTACCGACCAGCGATTCCCGCACACTAACACTATCCTACACACTCAGGACAATTTACATTTATACCATGCCAATTTACCTACAAACCTGTATGTCTTTGGAGAGTTAAATTTATTAACTGGCTAGTTAAATTTATTGTGAGTTCTTTAACTAGGATATGCTGAAAAATAATATTCCACCTTACTGGGTGAATAAAAGTTTTGCTTGGAACTTGCATCTGTGTGAATGTCTGGACCTAATTCATGGGATTTCGGGATTACAGATAAGATATTGTTAAAACAAAAAATTGTCGATGCAGAACATTTGAAATAAATGTAGAACATTCTGGAAACACTCTGCGGGTCAGGCAGCAGGAGGGAAGAGTCCTTTGGGTGAGTATACTTTAAAGCATTCACTTAAGTTCTGTTCCACAGCCTGGCAAATGTTTACATAACATTAAAATAATACAGCAGTAAATGTATTAAGGTAGCCTTTGTCCCAAAGATAAGTCAGGCTGACTGCTCCTTTGAAACTTGTCACCAAACTTATACCATGTCCAAATGATGGGGGTCGAACCTGGAGAACAATAAAAATCATATTATGTGCTTTATTCATTTGGGATCCATATCATGCTCACCCAAAGGCAATTTGCATTGATATAAAACTGGCACAGTAATTGTGCCCTGAGAGGAATGTGAAATGTATTAACTCAAACTTTCTGTACAATTCATTTTTAAAAACCTTTGGTCATCATATCATAACATTTTCAAGTTTGTGTTTTAACAAACATTGGCAGCTGCACAATGGCTCCAACTATAATGAAAGGCAAACAACACTACAAATTCGTGAACTCTGCAGGTCCAAGAGGAAGTGTGTATTAAGTGTGTGTGATGAGGGGGAAATGTGACAGTGGGCATTGGTTATGCTGAGAAACATTATGCCTATCCTTGAATTATTAGGGTTGGAAACCCAAGGTCTCAATCACAACAAAGGCATACAGCACATAAAAGGCATTGGGAGACCACATGATTAATTACGGCTTTTGAAGTAAATTTAACTATATGCTCCCTTCCCACCCCAATATTCCCAGCACAGAGCTTATTCAGAATGGACACAGAAATAGTCCCCCAATCTAAAATTTTAAAATATCAATATTGATGCCTGGTGTTATACCATTCCTGCTCCATATTTGTGTCACCTCTTCTCTTTCCCCATTAGCTTAGTGCCAGATAATTCCTGTAGGTTTAGAAACATTACATGCCTCGTCAAAAATAGGAGAAAGATGTTCCTGGTGACCAAAATCTCCAATATTAATCATGGGAAAGCAACTCAATACCATTATTAAAGATAACATTATTTTTTAGCTAAAGAAAATAGTTATTCCTGCTTCCAATGCACATTGAAGTAACAAAAGTCCTTTGTGCAATAACAAAGGACTGATGAAAGTAATGTTATTGTGACAATCAAAAAGCTTTTGAAAGTATACCATCTAGCAAACTTTTTTACAAGACAAAAGCAAACAGGATTAAGGGAATAATGCTGCAAAATTGCTGAAGTCATAATAGACAATAGACAATAGGTGCAGGAGTAGGCCATTCGGCCCTTCGAGCCAGCACCGCCATTCAATGTGATCATGGCTGATCATTCTCAATCAGTACCCCGTTCCTGCTTTCTCCCTGTACCCCCTGACTCCGCTATCCTTAAGGGCTCTATCTAGCTATCTCTTGAATGTATTCAGAGAATTGGCCTCCACTGCCCTCTGAGGCAGAGAATTCCACAGATTCACAACTCTCTGACTGAAAAAGTTTTTCCTCATCTCTGTTCTAAATGGCCGACCCCTTATTCTTAAACTGTGGCCCCTGGTTCTGGACTCCCCCAACATTGGGAACATGTTTCCTGCCTCTAATGTGTCCAACCCCTTAATAATCTTATACGTTTCGATAAGATCCCCTCTCATCCTTCTAAATTCCAGTGTATACAAGCCTAGTCGCTCCAGTCTTTCAACATAAGATGCAAAGAATAATGGAAAATAAATTATTCTGATTGGAGATGAGAAATAAGGGGATTTTCAGGAAATGTAACTACAATTTTTTTAGTTACGTGAAAAATGATTTGAGCTCTGTACAGGGAATATAATTTTGATGTTTGCACAAGATTTGGAAATGTAGCAAATACAGGGAGAGATGGTAGGAGCACACCAACACCTCTATTTCCTTAGAAGGCTTAGGAAGTTTGGTATGTCCCCTCTCACCAACTTCTACAGATGCACCATAGAAAGCATTTTACCAGGATGCATCACAGCTTGGTTTGGGAACAGCTCCATCCAGACCACAAGAAATTGCAGCGAATTGTGGACACAGCCCAGACCATCACACAAACCAACCTCCCTTCTATTGACTCCATTTATACCTCAAGCTGCCTCGGCAAGGCCAGCAGCATAATCAAGGGCGAGTCACACCCTGGCCACTCCCTCTTCTCCCCTCTCCCACCAGGTAAAAGGTAGAGAAGTGTGAAAACTCACACCACCAGATTCAGGGACGGTTTCTTCCCAGCTGTAATCAGGCAACTGAACCATCCTACCACAACCAAAGAGCAGTCCAGAACTACTATCGACCTCTTTGATGACACCCAGACTATCTTTGAGCAGACGTTGCTGGCTTTACCTTGCACTAAACCTTATTCCCTTATCATGTATCTATACACTGTAAATGGATTGATTGTAATTATGTATTGTCTTTCTGTTGACTGGTTGGCACGCAACAAAAGCTTTTCCCTGTACCTCGGTACACGTGACAATAAACTAAACTGAACTGAACTGAACTGAATTGAACTGAGACTTCAGGAGGACACAATCAGATAAAGTAACTGGCAGACACACATACATTACAAATGCTGATTATATGTAAACTTGTACTTTGGAAGTAACCACATGAAGAGGCAGTATAATTTAAACGGCACTGTTTTGAGCAGGGTGTATGAGCAAAGGGACCTAGCAGTAATACACCAGGATAAGCATTTACAAAGCATCGCAGGACATTTTAGAAAAAAAAAATAGGTTTGAAGCAGAATATAGAAAAATCAATGGAGAAAATTTGACAATGATATTTAAGAGAATGCAGAGTCACAAGGGAGAAGTTAATGAGAAATGTATTCAGTAATGAAAAGAAAATCCTTCTTGCAAATGTGTTATTAATATCTGGAATGTAAAACTTAAAATAATATAGAGGGGCGAGGTAGCACAGCAATTGATTTACTGTACTAACAGCTAGAAGTTAGAAACATAGAAACAGAAAAATAGGTGCAGGACTAGGCAATTCGACCCTTCGAGCCAGTCATGAGTCATGAGTTCAAACCCTGCTATGGCAGTCAGTCAACTTGAGTTCAAGGAATGAAACAAATCTGGATTTTTCAATTAAAAATAGATATTCTCAGCAGTGCTAACCATGAAACTACTGGATTGTCATTAGAAAAAAAAACATGCAGTCAGGGAAGGAATTTTCTATCACTAATTCTCTCTTTGGGTTTGAGATAACAACATGCCAGATTTGTCAGCAACGTCATCAATCTGTGAATGAATTAGAGATTCTGTTGTGAATTCCAAGAGAACATTGGACGTGCAATGGATCTGGCAGAAATTACTGGTGGAATGAGGCTAAATTAGGCACATTTCAAAGAGTATTGAGTACTGTGGAGTATTGAGCTGATAATTCCATGAATGGATAGCCAGCAACCCTTGGTTAGCTGCTGCCAGCTTTAACACCAAATAGATCCTAAAATAGATTTATAGAGCCATACAGCGCGGAAATAGGCACTTCAGCCCAACTTGCCCAATGTCAACAAGATGCCCAATCTACATTTGTCCCACCTGACTGTGTTTGATCCATATCCTTCTAAACTTTTTTATCAATGTACCTGTCCACACATATTTTAAATGTTGTAGAAGTGCCTGCCTCAACTAGCTCCTCTGGCATCTTGTTCCATTTACCCATTGTGTGAAAAAGTTGCTCCTCAGGTTCCTATTAAATCTTTCCTCCCTCACCTTAAATCTATGTCCTCTCGTTCTTGATTCCCCTGCTCTGGGTAAAAGACTCTGCGCATTTACCCTACTCATGATATTATATATCTCTATAAGATCACCCCTCATCCTCCTGCACTTCAAAGAATGAAGCCCTAGCCTACCCAGCCTTTCCTCGAAGTGTAGGAAAATGATTGTCAATTCCTGGCAACATCTTCTCTGCAGTCTTTCCAGCTTAACCACATCCTTCCTACAGGAGGGTGACCAAAACTGGTCTCAATACTCCAAATGTGGCCTCACTAACATCACGTAAAACTGTAACATGACATCCCAACTTCTATACTCAATAACCATACTGATGAAGGCCAATGTACTGAAAGCCTTATGATAGGCATGCAAATAATCAGGCAAATGAATTGTCCTTAGGTTATTAAATAAGATACAATTATTCCTACAGGGTAGCACAGTACTGCAGTGGTAGAGTTGCTGCCTTACAGCGCCAGGGACCCCGGCTCTACTCTGACTATGGGTGCTGTCTTGACGGAGTTGGTACGTTCTCTCTGTGACCACGTGGATTTTCCCCGGTTGCTTTGGTTTCCTCCCACACTCCAAAGACGTACAGGTTTTAGATTAATTGGCTTCGGTAAAGTTGTAAATTGTCCCTAGTTTGTAGGATAATGTTAGTGTTCGGGGTTATCATCAATCAGCACGAATGCGCTGTGCCAAGGGGCCTGTTTCTGCGCTACATCTATGTATCTCTAAAGCCTAGATTGGGCAAAATGCACAGTGCAATGCTCTACCATTGACATTATACTATGGCATATATTAGAAATTCCTACTACAAAGTAAATTAATTGAGAATATAGTGAGTTTAAATGGTGAATGAATTTGTGGATAGGCACAAAATGCTGGAGTAACCCAATGGGACAATGGCAGCATGTCCGGAGAGAAGGAACGTGTGACGTTTCAGGTCGAATCCCTTCTTCAAAACTTGTGGCTAATATATTCCAGTTTAAAATATTTTCACACCAACTGAAAACTAAATCTACTCCCCACCATTAGTCGCAAGAGCTTTGGACATATTTACATTTTGTAGGAATAAGGAACAATTTGCTTCCATGTGGGAAATGTGGAAATGGTGGTGTTCGCAGGCTTTAACTGACCAGAAGCTTTTGCCTGGAATATCATCCCTGAATAAAGTCATTCCAAAAATCTCTTCTCTCCTGTGGAATTATAAAAGGATTGCGCTCACAGCCTTTCAGTTCCCCTAAAACAAGAAATCCCATTTTGCCATCCTTCAGACTATAACACCAGAAGACATCAGAGCAGAATTAAACCATTTGGGCCATCGAGTCTGGGATCATGGCTGATCTAATATTCCCTCTCAACCCCATTCTCCTGCTTTCTCCCGTAACCTATCAATCTCCACTTTATGGACTCACAGGGTTCTCTAAGGTCATTACCACATCTAATTTGATGAAGTCAATGCTGGCAAATGGAATGAGTCTAGATGGGCAAAAAGGTAGGCATGGACTTGAAGGGCCCAGGTCTGTACATCTCTTTGACTCTATGAGTGTGACTTAATAGCTTTGGGGGGAAGAAGAACTGAGCAAGACATGAGGATCGAAGCTACACTACCCTTTCCCTGGAGTCTCTGAGCTGTTTCTCAATGAACAGCATCCAGAAACAGTCGTCAAACTTGCACATAATAACAAATTGAAGGGGCGTTTAAAAAAAACCTGAATTGATTGATTGAGTGAAAGCTACAGCATGGAACAAAACCTTCAGCCCACTGAGTCCACCACCGATCATCAATCACGCGTTCACATTTCTATGTTATCCCACTCTTCTCACCCACTCCCCACACATTAGGGGCAATTTACAGAGGCCAATTAACCCACAAACCCGCATGTTTGCGCCCAACGTGTGAACTCCACACAGACAGCACCCGAGGTCAGGGTTGAACCCGGGTTTCTGGCGTTGTGAGAGGCTGCAGCTCTACTGCTGTGCCACTGTGCTGCCAATTACTATGCTGTCCTTTTAGACAGTGTATACAAGCAATTGGGGTAAATAAATCTGAAATTTAATATGAAAGTGTGCAAAATGAAATACATGGGAAGAAAATATAGTGAATATCAGTAAAGAATAAAATTAACAGAGCCCCAAGATTCTGACTAGTCATCTTCTATCAATGAGTCTAATGATCTTTCATCAATCTGAAACATTAATTATTTTCTCTCTTCAAAAATGTATAGTTCATTTGTTTTTATATTGCCACTTCTGATTGGAACCGTAATTTGTTGAGCAATAATTTAACTGAATATTTGGTGAGCTGAGCCAAATGTTAATTTTCCCAATGAAAATGTTGACACCCAAGGTACATGTACAGTTCCACAGGTTCATACTAGACCTTCAATGATAAAAAAGTGATTCCTCATAACTTTTGCCAACTTAGGAACAAGGCAAGTAATGTAAACTATTTTACATGAAATTTGCAAATACAATTTCTATGCCAGTGAAGTGTAATGTTGCAGTCAAATGGAAGACATAAAATCAAAGGGACAAAGAAATGTTTACCAGTTGAATATTGCTGCTTGCTTACCTGCAGAAAACCTTCTGAAGATCTGAAGATCTGAAGATGACCAAATCATTGGATATATTCAATATAGCGTTAGATATTCTGTAGTTCTTAGGGCTAACGGAATCAAGGGATATGGGGAGAAACCAGAAGACATCAATTAAACCATTTGGGCCATCGAGTCTGGGATCACGGCTGATCTAATATTCACTCTCAACCTGATTTTGGATGATCAGCCATGATCATATTGAATGGTGGTGCTGGCTCGAAGGGCAAAATGGCCTTCTCCTGCACCTATTTTCTATATTTCTATGTTCCTAAGACATATAAAGTGAGCCATTAAGCATTTTTTCCCAGTGATCAGCCTCTCAGTGCCATCTGCTTCTTTTTCATGCTGGTAATTACTCATTTTTGTGGGGAGTCATCAGCTGTGCTCAGTTAAATTGTGGTTGTGTAAACAGTGCAAATATTCTGGCTGCAACATGCTCGGGATCAAAATATCCTGCCTCCGGGGCACAAGTTAATCTTATAAACAACTTGTTGCCCCCTAATTGAACTGCTCAGCCAGAGCCAAATGCACCCATGGTGCTGAACGCCGATTTCTAGTTAGGTAGTGTCAGTCTGTATCTCTGGAGATGGGAAAACAGTCATTAACATTCAGTAAATGAATATCAGGGTAAATATCTGAAACATGCTACAGTCTCTATGAATCTGAGCGTTTCAAAGGTTGTCTCTTAAAATAATTTAAAGTTTAATTTAAAATCAATCCATCCATTTTATTTTTTGCTGTAAGTTTACCCAGCTGACTACTGTCTCACCTGTCTTGCTCTTCTCTCCTCCCCATCCCCTCTGACAATGAAATATCACCAGAACAACTCTGAGGTACTTTTTACCTTGAAGATAGACACAAAAAGATGGAGTAACTCAGCGGGACAGGCAGCATCTCTGGAGAGAAGGAATAGGTGACATTTCAGGTCGAGACCCTTCTTTTTAAGTTGATATTTTTGGACATGGAAATCACTGGGAGGACTGCCTATCCCGTATTGCTCTGCCAATGTGCTGATATGGTCAGAAGACCTGTCCACA
Organism: Rhinoraja longicauda; assembly: GCF_053455715.1. Taxonomy (NCBI): domain Eukaryota; kingdom Metazoa; phylum Chordata; class Chondrichthyes; order Rajiformes; family Arhynchobatidae; genus Rhinoraja; species Rhinoraja longicauda. The sequence continues at coordinate 87,990,773 of NC_135955.1, forward strand.
GTATAGGAAATGTGCTCCAGGGTCAAAAAAGTAAATTATTATAAATTTGGTTTATGTTCTTTTGCATTGTGAAGATGGTGGGGGTCAGATTTGGAGCCTGACTGTGGCAAAAGGTTCCAATAGCTTAGAATAAAGACTGGGATAATGAAGGGGAAAAAAAGACTCTCATTGTAATATTTGGGCTAATTCGTTTGGAATGAAATAAGGAAGCAGATTTTCATTGTACCAAGAAGTACAGAAGTACTCCAAAGACGTACAGGTATGTAGGTTAATTGGCTGGGTAAATGTAAAAATTGTCCCTAGTGGGTGTAGGATAGTGTTAATGTACGGGGATTGCTGGGCGGCACGGACTTGGTGGGCCGAAAAGGCCTGTTTCCGGCTGTATATATATGATATGATATGAAGTGGAAATCAAAAGACAATGGAAGTTGGGTCACCTACAAAGTTCAAGGTTGGGATCATCAGTTTTTAGCGAATTACATGTGTCAGGGGCTATGGAGAAAAGATGGGTGAATTAAGATGGGACAGAGATTCATAAATGATCATGTTAATATTTTCATTATCATGTCGTGGGAATTCTGTTTGGTGTTCCAAGATTTTGACAATAACGGACTATATGTCCTAGCCAGGACAATAAGAATTATTATCTTGTGTTTCACCTGAGAGAAGTATATAAAGTTATGAGAAGCATAGATCAGGTAGACAGTCAGAACCTATTTACAGGGTGGAAATGTCAAGGACTAGGGGGCATAGATTTAAGGTGAGAGGGGCAAACTTTAAAAGAGATATGATGGGCAGTTTTTCTGTACAAAACGTGGTGGGTGCCTGGAACATGCTGCAAGGGGTGGTGGTGGAGACAGATATAATTGTGGTATTGGCTGGACAGCATGCAACAAAAAAGATTTTCACTGTACCTCGATACATGTGACAATAACAATAACAAACTAAAAGTTCATTTCCTTATGCTGTCTGACCTGCTGAGTTTTCCCATTACTGCTGGCCTCATGCTGCTAATGCTGGATAATTGGTCAAGGTACGATTTGGTTCTGAAAGGAAGATGGTTAACCTCTCTCTTGCTGCCGTTCCACTGCCTGGCATTTGCGGGGAATGAACGCTTCATTTTTACCATTCTGCAATCTACGCCAAGATGTTGTGTGGACATGAATGGCTTCACAATGTGAGGAACGGTGATAAGAGCGGGATATTGCAATCACCAATAAACAACTCTATTTCTGGCTTTTGGGAGAAAAGACTACTGCTAACACTGTTGAGCATTGGGTCCAAAAAACTACTCTGTAGAATTCCTGTATTGATGTCCTACTGCTAAGATGACTGGGTCTGGTAACTGCAAACATTTTCCTTAGTGTCAGGTATGAATGGATTATTAAAGAATATTTCCCTTCCATCCCCAATTTAACTAATGGTGCGGGGTCAGACAGCACAATTAAGGCCCAACTTGCCCTTGCAAATCCAAATGCCCATGTACTCTAGTCCTATTTGCCTGCTGTGTCCATATTACTGTTGGTCAGATGTACCAAATGAGTGTTTCAAGATGATATGTGTAGGAAGGAACTGCAGATGATGGTTTAAACCAAAGATAGACACAAATCGCTGGAGTAACTCAGGGGGATAGGCAGCGTCTCTGGAGAGAAGGAATGGATGACGTTTCGGGTCGAGACACTTCTTCAGATTTGTTCTATTTGTGGCAAGCCAAGAGATATCTAAATAATATTAATTGTTGTTGGCATGCTACATTGCAACTAGAGTAGAACATAGTCATAAATAAGCTCTGAGGCTTTACAAAGTATTTCTGAAAGTAATCAGTGTGATGATGAAAGGTGAAACAATGCATCTGCCAGGCAATGACTTGAAAGACTCAGTGCAATCAAATATAACATTTGTTGTAACCAGCAAGGGTGTATTGATTTCATCCACATTGTCTTCTAATGATTGAGCTCATTTCTAGAATAGCATGGGAGGTAACATTAAGCCTGAGGACTTGAGGCTTATTTAAATCCCATGAATAGCTTTACTGTTAAAATGAAGCATTTGCATTACATTATTTCTTCCATTGTAATTGCTGGAGAACAAAAATCACAATTTTCCAAAGCAGCATTACTCTTATTTTAAAAGGTCTAAGTATGGTTTCATTGACATCTATGCAAGAGCTAATTTAATAGCAAGAATGATTATGTTATGACCTGTTCTGCTGCTGCAAGTAGACATTTATTTGTTCCATTTTCAGTACCCAAGACAATTAAACACTCCTGACGTTCTTGATTTGATTAAAACTTGATGCTGAAACGGATTCTAGCCATCACGATCATGGTACTTCAACGAGGCAGTTCCCACCATTAAATACATTAAAGGGATCTTTATTATAGTATGTTAACAGGGAATATTATTCAGGAGAAGAATGTTTTATTGTCACATGTGTGCTGATATTTGGAGTTTATTTGGAGATAGTAGCGTTTAATAGCCTGATGGCTGTAGAGAAGCGGCAGCTGCTGCACATTGACGTTACCGTTTTCAGGCTCCTGTACCTTCTTCCCAATGGCAGGGGTGAACTGAGAGTGTGGCTAGGGTGGTGTGGGTCTCTGATGATGCTGGCTGCCTTTTGCAAGATGTAGCAAGATCTTGACAGCGATTTGATTTGCATTGCTGCATATAGAGTGATTTAATTTATTTGTTCCCAATTGTTTTATCATCCCCCTGTCCAAGCCACAGCAACTGACGTTAATGCAGACGTGATAGAATAACCTCCCCAACATGACTATCGTCCATCGTTTCATGGAGAGAGAAATTTGGAGAATGTAAACAATTCGTTGCAGTGATATCGTCACAAATGTTGCATTGCATATCAACTTCTGCAGTCAGGCGCGTTACCAAGTTGCAATTTGCAAAAACAACAGACATTTAAAAAGTCTATTCCACGAGTAAGAAATGCACAGCTTGGTGCATCGTAGTGTTGACGCTAGAAGCGTGGATATCGGTGTTTGTTGAGTGAGATTGTTGGGGGGGATGAGTGGGGGATTGTAGTAATACAATGTTGATGAAAAGCCTTTTCTTTTGCCCTTGCTATGGTCTCTGAAAGGACCTTGCCAACATGGACTGACGATTTTAAAGAGTAGATTGGCAATACTTGATTGGTAAGGGTATCAAGGGTTATGGGGACAAAGCTGGAGAATGGGGTTGAGAGGGAAAGATCGTTCAGCCATGATTGAATGGTGGAGTAGACTCATGGGCCGAATGGCCTGATTCTGCTCCTATGATTCGTGAATTCCCGGAATGGCGGGACTATCATATGTTGAAAGACTGGAGTGACTAGGCTTGTATACACTGGAATTTAGAAGGATGAGAGGAGATCTTATCGAAACGTATAAGATTATTAAGGGGTTGGACACGTTAGAGGCAGGAAACATGTTCCCAATGTTGGGGGAGTCCAGAACAAGGGGCCACAGTTTAAGAATAAGGGGTAGGCCATTTAGAACTGAGATGAGGAAAAACTTTTTCAGTCAGAGAGTTGTGAATCTGTGGAATTCTCTGCCTCAGAAGGCAGTGGAGGCCAATTCTCTGAATGCATTCAAGAGAGAGCTAGATAGAGCTCTTAAGGATAGCGGAGTCAGGGGGTATGGAGAGAAGGCAGGAACGGGGTACTGATTGAGAATGATCAATAGACAATAGACAATAGGTGCAGGAGGAAGCCATTCGGCCCTTCGAGCCAGCACCGCCATTCAATGTGATCATGGCTGATCATTCTCAATCAGCCGTGATCACATTGAATGGCGGTGCTGTCTCGAAGGGCCGAATGGCCTCCTCCTGCACCTATTGACTATTGTCTATGCTCTATTGTCTATTATGAACTTATGAATAATTTAAGACCCCTGCACTACACTAAGACCCCCGCATGTCCTGAGGTCACATTTCCCAATCCAGGGACGATTGATGTGAATGGTGGATAAAGGTGTCTAGTTGGTCACGGAGGAGTAAATTCTTGATTCTCATGAGTCGGACCCCACCCCAAATCCCTCGTTCAAATATCCTGACGTACTCCAGAGAGGTTGCTGGATTTTTTTTCTAAAGTTTGCAAACGTTAAAATGAATTCATTCCGTTCCAGGCAGAGAAACAATTACTGCTACTTTGACAAAATGTAGGGGGGAAACTGCAAAGCCACCTCTGAGGCAGAATTGTTAATTAATAACAGCCCTGGACATACAATAACACACTGCCTTTCTCGTTTCTATTTATTTTCAGCCGTGGCTTTCCAGACTCGTTGGCAAGCTCGTTTGATGACTGCCACTTGATTTATTGGAACTTCAGTTTCCCAAAGGGAAGAAAACAAAAATCCAATCAAGCCAACTTTGTGAAAGGATGGAGAAGTAGTCAATGAGATATCATGTGTAGCCCGCCCCGAAGTAAGGAGATGCCTCGGTTATTTTCAATGGTGTCGCCGTGAGACATTGTGGGACAGTTTGGATAGATCCCCGGGAAGGTCTATATTCCTCCAGCATTTTGTGTCTATCTTCGGTTCAAACCAGCATCTTATTGCACAGGTCTGTCTTCCTGTGATTTCGACAAAGAAGAAATCAGCTGATCTGCAACAAAAACCTTCTCTTGCCTTCTGTTGCACTTTTCTAATACGCACACCATTGTTTTAAAAAATGCACCAAAATATTATTTTGGGTCAATGTTCATTATCCAGTGTTATCCGTCCATTATAATTGAGGATTTCTCTGGCCGCTTTCCACACATTCTTCTGCCAATTAGAAGGGTCTCGACCCGAAACGTCACCTATTATTTTTCTCCAGAGATGCTGCCTGACCCCCTGAGTTGCTCCAACGTTTTGTGCCGATCTTAGCCGACCTGATTGTATGGGTATGAGCCGAATGGTTATGTTAAGCTACAGCACTTGAAAGTGCATTCCGTCTAACGTTGGATCTTATCAGGGCAGGATGGACATGGGTCGCACGCTGGCAATGAGCACAAGCACCTTTTGCCAACATAATCCAGCGGCTAAAGCAACTCATTTTAACCATGAGTAAACAGTGACTCGCCAATCGAAGTTAATTTTAGCAGCGTTGTGTTTCATAAAGTCTGACTCTTCCACTGCACATTTTCCTCCACCTCCGCTCGATTAAAACGGGAAGGTTCATAACAGCCCTTGTAATGACCTTTTTATTAAACTGTTCGCCATTTGCGTCCAGACCTTTGGGATGAAGTCATCCCTTTAAACAAATAAACTCCACTTCATCTAGATCGCTGCTTTTGGGGCCCAATAAGAAAATAATTTTCGTCTGTCAAGCAAGAAGCGGCTGGAAAGCAGAAAGACAAATATTACTTTTACTACATTGTGCGAAATACGGTTTGGGTAGATCTGTCAATGTGTGTATTTGAAGACCGCTGTGGCAGCGCTGTGGGCTCCCAGGAGCCGAGTTGAAATTGCTCTTTGTCTTCACAAACTTTTCATGACATATCGTGACAGTTTTAGACTGTAGACTTTGAAAATAAGAAAGGCAGAAAGTTATAGAGAAACACGGAACTGCAGGCCCTGGTTTACACAGACCGGTTGCTTGACTTCAAATTGTATGTCTTTGACAATTTACGCTATTTGAACTCCAGTTGTTACATTCAACTCACACCTTTATTTCGTTAATATACTTCATGAATGTTCCCATGTTTTTTTTTGTTGCCAGAGTGCCATGAAATGCATTCTTGTTCATCTGCACTATCTCTCCCTCTCTCTTCAGGAACTGAGATTGACTGGATTTCAGGGAATTTTGAAATTCCGCAGATACATTGTGGGTTCGCGCATACCAGTCAGTCTACAATTGATTTTACTTGCTGTATTTAGGAATGCGGATGGTCCGGAGAGATGGTGCTCTTTAAAGCCACTGTTTTGTAAATATTCACTCGCGTTCTCTCCATTTTTATAGGTAACGCATCGGCCTTGGAAGTCAAGAATGGAAGGTTCTTTTGCCTAGCGCCGGTAATAAGGAATGTCAGAAGAATTTGAACCTGTTAAGATGCGTGCACTTTTGCATTAAAACTCGCCTTCCGCGTTAAAGTCTGAAAGTAAATGAAGGTGAAAAGAAAATACCTGTATCTCTTCGTGTATCCCAAGAGATCTTTGCTCGCTCCCTCTGCTTTGAATTTACCTATGGCTTTCATGCACCGCTCATCAGCGATCACGTCCAAGTGTTATTTACACGACCTTCAGGACACCTCCGTTAAAACAAAACAGATTAACATTGTGATTTACTTGGCAACCTTTGTGCCTAAGTTTGCTTATATAATTTTCCAATTGTATCTCGTTTCCATTTTAACCATTTGCATGGTACTAAACTGGTGCATATTTTTCTAATATAGAATTTATTATCATGTGTAATATTTATCAAACCAATATGATTGTGTTGACATATGTAACATTGTACTAACCTTGTGTTCTTTCTATGAGTAATGTGTGTGTTTGTGTGTCTTTTATTTATTATTTAACATTTTATATTTCTCTTTAAACGTATGTTTATTTGGTCTGTTGCCGAGCTGCCACCCGGACCTTAGTTTGCAAAGATTGTTTCATTTTCTGGGCTCAAATGGGTAAAGAAGTTTAACAAATACAAATCCTATTTGTTTTCCCAAAAACTGAAACAAAAATGGAAATAGCCGTTCGGAAACATGATTTGTCGATTTAGATTTGGATTACAGGTTTCTGAATTTATGTTTATGTTACAGTTTTATGAACTTTTCTACCGGGGACCACACAAGTGAAGCTCGCAGCCAGCGCTAATGGGGAAAAATCTGCTTTCCCCTGTGACATGGCCAGTGTGAAAAAGGATACGTTATTGTGTTTAACTGAGATCATTTCGCCTCTCTGGGAATTGCAACCGCACCAGTGAGCCATTTACAGCAGAGGGGATGGGAAAACGATTTACCTGGTGTAAAGTTGCAACTTGAAGTAATTTGTAAACCAAAGATAGACACAAAAAGCTGGAGTAACTCAGCGGGACAGTCAGAAGAAGGGGCTCGACCCGAAACGTCATCCATGCCTCTCCCGCTGAGTTACTCCAGATTTTGTGTCTCTCTTCGGTTTAAACCAGCATCTGCAGTTCCTTCTTATACATGAGTTGTAAACCACGTATTTTCCAGACTCCAATATCAGCAGTAAAGACCAAATAAGCAAGAAACAAAACGTTGATTTCCCTTAATTTCCAGGGGAGAAATATTTTGTGCTTAATTCCCAGGCATTTTTATTTAATGCCAGCAACTAACAAAAGTACTTGCTATATGATCAGGCTTTTATTTATAAATGGCGGGGGAGGCGTGTTGTTAAACTAGTGAAATGCTGTAAGTCATATTCTGCGTTGACTATTTAATAACGCGATTTGTGACAGAGTCTGTAATTCCGGGCAGACTTGTTTGTTTTGAGTGTAGCTGACATCCACCGTGCACATAAAATCTTGCAGTTTCATGAAACTTTGAAACGCGTTTTATCCACATGCTATACAACCCGGCCACGCTTGAAAAAAAAAAAGTATTGACTAAATTTGTACCTTTGCCTCCGTATGAAAACAGAACAAATTTATACTTTCCTTCCTGTAGTCCAAGATTGCTTTGCAGATGTTGTAACTCAGTTGAGTGAAACGGACCCCCATGGATTAATTTCGTGTTTAACTTCCATTCGGAAACTAGATATCACCGCCCCCGCCCCCCCCCCCCCCCCCCCCCGGCCCTCCACCCCTTAGACAGGCCAGAATTGTATGAATGCAGTTTTTTTTTCTTGTGGGCCGAACTGCGCTCACAAAGATATTCTCCTGCGAGTCAATGTAAGCTGCAAAAACTAGTCTTCTGAACTTGACCGTGTAGTCACTGGAAACGTTACCCGCTCGACCGAAAACTCCACTTTCGCCCTCATCTCCACTGAGATATTTACACGGGATTAAACATATAATTCGGGTTTAAACATTATTATTGGGGGGAGGGGGTGGGTGGGGGGGGGGGGGGGGGGGTGGGAGGGGAATTGGTAATCATTGAAGCAGTCGTTAGAGTAGACATCAACAATTTTGTCTTTCCATGTTCCTCAAATATGCTTAACTAAAACTTCCCCTTCGCATTAAATTGTTTTTTTGGTGTAAAGATTGAAACTTTGTATGCTTTCCGGGGAATACGTGTTGTCAATACATAAGTCTCCGATTCTGGTTAAGGGTATATGTAGCAGCAGTTGCGGAATAAAGTATTTGACAACGCTCGATGTGACTGAATATCGCTTGTTTCGATGATATTTGATTATAACTTGTATTTAAAATAGTAGATCAATATTCGTGGATTTTTATTTCATGGCATCCATGTGGTGCTTGTTACATAAAATGAAAGCTGTTAAGGGAAATATATATCCCAGCAAAATCCCGAAAACTCATGAGATTCTAGGCATTTATTTCAGTATTCATTTCAGTAGAGTATCAGGTAAGGTCAACGAAACCCAACTCTCCCCGCGCCGTCTTAATTTGTGTTGCAGGTAAATCTCTCAAAGAGGTTATAATTATTATTCCAATATCTATTTAGTTCGCAATTACAGGCGATTGCCTTTGGGTGAAATCTCTACGGGTTAACTGAATTGTCGGTATTAACTGAATTTTGAAAGAGTTGCTTTTGTTTAAAACATGTCGACGGGATTTCATTTAGATACATTAGTGCGTGATTTTCTTGGATGATATTGAACCTATTGTCCACAAAACCAGTACTTCTAAATAAATGTGTGATCGGAATAAATTATGCTAATGAACTATTTTTTCTTTTATATATAAAATTCTTGATTGCGTAGGAAACAATGCAGATGCTGGTTTAAATCGAAGGTAGACACAGAATGCGTCTGAGTAACTCAGCGGGACAGGCAGCATCTCTGGAGAGAAGGAATGGGTGATGTTTCGGGTCGAGAAAGAAGGGTCTCCATGTCCAAAAATATCAACTTAATAAGAAGGGTCTCGACCTGAAACGTCACCCATTCCTTCTCTCCAGAGATGCTGCCTGCCCCGCTGAGTTACTCCAGCATTTGGTGTCTAAATTCTTGATTGCGTTTGTTTAAATATTTAATCTGTGATGAAAAAAAATGCATTTATCTAGCTCCTTGGGACATCCCAAACGAATTCACAGTCAACTGGGGAGTGAAATGCAGTCACTGTTGCAGTACACGTATGATGAAGTGATTTGGAAATATTGTCGAACAAGTCAAACAAATTCAATCTATCAATAGGACTTCACACGATAACATCGTTGCTTTTTGCGTGACGAATAATTATTTTTGCCTGACGAATTATTAGTTACAGAGTTTGCACCGTTTAATGGACCATGCCTTATGGACCATGCTATATTTAAGCACACCTATGCCTTGTATTGGTGTTATGTAAGCATGCTTGACGACCTGCGTAGCTCGAAACATCTATTCACATATATACATTAGATTTGTGTTATGCCTCTCCTGGCAAGATTAGCTGTGCAGCTGCAGAAAATACCAAGAAAATGCGATGGTTGAGAAATTACTGCAAATAGGTTTTTGTTTAATGTGTTGCTATATTAAAGTAACCCCCACCACCTTCCGCTTCCCCTGCCCCCACCTAACACGCTCCACACCCGCACAGAGCAAAATCCAAACCAGAGGCAGTCCATTTCCACTGTTCTGAATCCCACCAAGATTTGTGGAAGAATTTCCTTGTCTTCAGGCAAAACAGGCCTCCGTAGCAGTCTGCTCCCCATATCCCACAAGAGCTTTTTTTTTTTTGTATCTAATTTTCTCGGACTGCAGCACAACAAACATTTCCCTTGGCTTAAGGGCAATTTTCGTTTCACAGAAACAAAACAACCATTCATATGGGCAAGAGGAGGAAGCTGTTATGTATTAATGTTTGCACATTATATAGCATAACACTTTGCCAGAAGGCTTACCACCAGAGTCGTGGAGCTGCCAAACCGTGCCTCAAGCAAATGTCAAAGGCTGATTGCGCCCTTGCAGATTGCAGTGGAGGTGATTTTTAACCAATTTCCCAATTACATTCTTCTGTGCCATTAGGACCACCTTGGGCACAAGCCAAGAGCTGTGTCTATTTCTCACAGGAGCTTTGTTGCTGGCTCCAATCCCAAAGTTGTTATGATTTCATACTTCATTGGTTAAATTGTTTTTTAGACTATTCCTAAGTAGAAGATTAAACCGAGTGCTTTGTGGTTTGTGAGTTGTTGCGCTACGTGTATTCGGCAAGTAAATGCGGATTTCTATTTGTTGGTGACGAGAGCCACACACAAATACATATGATGGCCACATGTCACATCTGGCTATGACGGGACACATGTCTTCGTTGAAAATCACTTCACACGGGTATAATCAAACGTCGCGGTTTTACCTTTAGCATGGGTAACTCGAAAGGCTGCTTCGTTTACGTTTGCTCGTCTTGTTGTAGTTGATAACGCGATTCCAATTTCCGCTAAGTAGTCTCCAGAAGTTCGCTGCAAAAATTGTTTAAGTTTGTAACTGCTCCCCGGGAGAGCCAGGGTTCGGTTGCAATGTACAATTGTTTTATTTATAGTATTCCAAACCGCAGACTAACAGATAGCATCGGAACAAACGTCAATTTAGTTCAGCTAAAGTTAACTTGGAAGTCTGGATATTGTTAGGCAATCAAACTTTACTCATTTCTCTGCATATCTGGTGTTTTTGGTGAGTTGTTATCAGATAATTGAGAGTTTCTTGTACTGTTATTGTAACTTGAGGGCACTGAGAGTTTCATGTTGCAGTTTTACATTAAAACTAACAGTGCGGGTCGTCCGGAAGCCAGGGGGGGGAAGAGCGTTTTGAATCATTAGACCCTGTATCAAAATTGCATTACCTGTCAATTAATTTACTGAGAATAATCTGAATGTAAACCATCGAATTAAACACGGAATTTAAAGAGGGGCATCCTTCCACACCGGACTCCGCGTTTCACCAATAACCACCCATTTATTTGAGAGTTTCGAATTGGATACCACTGCTTTTCTTTATCCTCGGAATGTAAACGACGCTGGCAAAGCCGGCTATTGTTGTTGGTCCCTAATTACCCCTGAACTAAGGAGGCGTTTAGGTGCCAAGCCAATTGGGGGTCCCGGACTCCAGACTGAGTAAAGATGGCACAGTTGTTACCCCTATAATCTAAACTGAAACTGAACTGGTGAACCAGATAATACGCTACCTTTGTTTCTGTTAATGAATTTAGCTTCTTCTTAAATTCCAAATGTTATTTAATTGTTCTCTCCTGCTGCTAGTGGACAAAAGAACTCATGCCCTGGATCAACATTGTGCATTTTACAGGAAGAAGAAAGGTTCAGATGGAATAAGAAAATAACTGCAGATGCTGGTACAAATCGATTTATTCACAAAATGCTGGAGTAACTCAGCAGGTCAGGCAGCATCTCGGGAGAGAAGGAATGGGTGACGTTTCGGGTCGAGACCCTTCTTCAGATGGATCAGGTTCAGATGGATATGGGCCAAACGCGAGCAGGTGGGACAAGTGTAGAAGGGGTGCCTTGATCGACATGGGCAAGACGGACCATCGGGCCTGTTTCCATGCTAAATGACTCTATGACACTAATTTCAATTGGTATTCCAGTAATTTAAGCACACAACTGCCGGGCCTAGATTTCCAAAAGGCCCCGCAGTAATTGCTCGCATTTTTACACACACGGTGCTTCACGACTTACTGGAAGGATAGAGGGAAAGATCGAGAGCACTAGACAATTTGAGGGTCATAAGGGTAAATAATTTTTTTTTAAAGGACAATAGACAACCAAGTTTTAATGTTTTCTCTTTCGTGAGATTTGCTTTAGAAAATAAACAGTTAAAAAAGCAGATGAATAATTTGTACATTTTCTGCTTGTTGTGCGAGCGTACACGAGATAAAACTCTAGATGAATGTATTGAGGCACCGACGAGAATTGGGCTATTTTAGGTTTAGTACTATATTTCCATGAGAAAGGTTAATGAACAATCTTCTTGTAAAAGGCCCCCCGCGGAAAGAGTGACAATGATTTGATAGAATTTTAAATTACATTTGAAAATTACGTGGTGCAATCTGAGCTAGTATTTTCAATACAAATCCAAGAAAATATGAAAGTATGAAGCGCAGGTTGACTGTGATAAATTAGGAAAACTGCATTAAATGTTAGAGTCATCGCTGGGTTTAAAAGAGAGAATTAATTGCTGGCAGAAAAATATATAATATAATATATTATAATATAATATCATATAATATCATATAATATCACATAATATCATATAATATCATATAATATCATATAGCCAACAATAAATTATTATAATTATTATATATATATATATACACACACACACACATATATATCTTATATCTTATATGTCGTTATATATACACCAAATCATGGTGTGTCGTTTTATATATATATACAGTATATAAATACACATATATATATATATACATATATGTTTATATATGTGTGTATGTATAAATATACACACACATATATAATATATGCACATGTACACATGTACTATACATACATGTGCTCGCACATAAACACACACACACACACACACACACGTATAAATATATATATATATATATATATATATATATATAACGACACACCATGATTTGGTTAAGGAACAAATTGAAAATAACACAAAATCAAAGGAAATGGTTTATAAAGTTTATGGAGTTGCAAGAAGTATAATGCCTGGGGATTGTGAGCATGTTATGATCTAAGCAAGGGTGACTAAGGAATTAATAAAATAAAGCAAAAGATAGTAAATTAGTGAAAGACCATAAACAAAAGACCTTGAACTTCTGAGCGTATCATCATATCATATCATATCATATCATATATATACAGCCGGAAACAGGCCTTTTCGGCCCACCAAGTCCGTGCCGCCCAGCGATCCCCGTACATTAACACTATCCTACACCCACTAGGGACAATTTTTACATTTTACCCAGCCAATTAACCTACATACCTGTACGTCTTTGGAGTGTGGGAGGAAACCGAAGATCTCGGAGAAAACCCACGCAGGTCACGGGGAGAACGTACAAACTCCTTACAGTGCAGCACCCGTAGTCAGGATCGAACCTGAGTCTCCGGCGCTGCATTCGCTGTAAAGCAGCAACTCTACCGCTGCGCTACCGTGCCACCCATAATGAGGAAAAGGCTAATGAGAGCAAACGGGGGTCTTTTTATGGCAGAGATGAGAGACCAATACGAAATGGCAGATAATTTATGCAATTAAAGAAATACATAAAATGTACTAATAAAAAATAGTAGAGGTTACTCTGAGAACTATGTTCTCTATTCTGTATCCTTCCCATTGCTCTATCTCTTTTACTTGAGTTGACTTGATCGTATTGTCTGATTTGATTGGATGGCAATCAAAACATTTTTTTTGTTGCTATTTCTCAGTACACCTGACAATAATAAATCTAAACTTAAACCTTAATGGGCATGAAAAACTGTTAAATCCCAATGCTTGATCTACCTTCAAGAGCTGTGAAAGAGGTAGCGGTGGACATAATGGATGCTCTGATTATCATCTTTCAGATGCTTCGAGATTCTAGAGGGCTCTTGCAGCAAATGTTGCCTCGTTATTTAAGAAATAAGGGAGAGCATAAATAGGGATTTGTTACTTTGTTACCCTGACAACTACCCAGGAATTTTTAATAAGGCACGTGAACACAAGAAATGTACCAAATAAGAATGTGACTGAACAGTTTTAATGTGATTAATGAAAGGCAAATGACACTTGACGAATCTAGTGAAATTCTTGCAGATGCATCTTGCGGGAAGAAGTGGATCAGAAGATGAGGTGTACACCTACGAAGGGCCTGTTTCCACCTTGTATCATTCTATGACTCGACAATATTTACATTTTCAGAAAGCGTCTGATGTTCTAAACAAGAGCTTGGCGAACAAGGATAGAGAGCTTAGACGGTGTAACTTCGAAGGGTAGATTGAGAATAGACACAAAATGCTGGAGTAACTTAGCGGGATGGGCAGCATCTCTGGAGAGAAGGAATGGGTGACATTTCGGGTCATAGTCATACAGTAATACAGTGTGGAAACAGGCTCTTCGGCCCAACTAGCTCCACTAGTCCATATCCATCCAAACCTGCTCTTAGTCCATATCTATCCAAACCTGTCCTATCCATTTACCTGTCCAACTGTTTCTTAAACATTGGGATAGTCCCACCCTCAACTACCTCCCCTGGCAGCTTGTTCCATAGACCCACCACCCTTCGTGTGAAAAAGTTACCCCTCAGATTCCTATTAAATCTTTTCCCCTTCACCTTCAACCTGTGTCCTCTGGTCCTCGATTCTCCTACTCTGGGCAAGAGATTCTGTGCATCTACCCAATCTATTCCTCTCGTGATTTTATACACCTCTCTAATATCACACCCTCGTCCCTCTGCATTCCAAGGAATAGGGACCCTTCTTCAGACTGAAGCCAGGGGAGAGAGAAACTAGAGATATGGAGGGTTGTGAAAAGGGCAGATCAAAGGAGACAATGGCCAAGAAAAATGTGCAATTGTACATGTACAAATGTACAAATGTACATTGTCGGCTGATGGGAAGGTGACAACGAGGCATACAATCAGTAAAATTAAACAAGAGGACAATGTACAGGAAACACTAGTAGGAGCACGAGGGTGGGGGATGGAGTGAAAGGGAAAGCAAGGGTTACTTGAAGTTAGAGAAATTAGTACTCATACCACTGGGTTGTAAGAGTTGGTTAACAGAGAGGAACAAGGAATAGTAATAAAAGGTCCTCCGTGGGTTGGCATTCCATGCTTAATGGATATTGCAAATGTTGGAACGGGCCCGAATTGCTCATATCTACATCACAGATTGAAGGGGGGCAAATAAGGGGAACTGATTTTGGATGATCAGCCATGATCATATTGAATGGCAGTGTTGGCTCGAAGGGCCGAATGACCAACTCCTGCACCTATTTTCTATGTTTCTACGTAATACAATATTGCCAAGTTTACTAGTGTAAAGCAGGAACGTGAGAAATTATCAGGCTGTAAAGAGGCTTATGGGGAACATATGTAAGTTGTGCAAGTTAGCAACAACATGGCATGCAGAGAAGGTTCAGTTGTGGAAAAAAATGGTGTTTCACACTTGGGAAGAAAGCAAAATTATTTGTAAATGATAAGACTTTGGGTGAAATTGATGTTCAAAGGGAACTGGCTGTCCTTGTATATAAGCCACTGAAAGCCAACGTTGAGGTGTGTCAGGCAATTAGGAAAGCACATTATCTACTGACATTTATTACCTGAGTGTTTGAATGGAACAGTGCTGATGTCATACTGTAACCATACAAGCCCTTGAACACCCACGCTGAAGTATTATGTACAAGCTTGGCTTCAAAAATTACAAGGAATTCTAATTCTAATTAGCCCCAAAAATTACAAGGAAATTCTAGAGGACGCCAGCATGTCAGGCAGCATCTCAGGAGAGAAGGAATGGGTGACGTTTCGGGTCCCGAAACGTCACCCATTCCTTCTCTCCTGAGATGCTGCCTGACCTGCTGAGTTACTCCAGCATTTTATGAATAAATACCTTCGATTTGCACCAGCACCTGCAGTTATTTTCTTACTCTAGAGGAAATTCAGCCACAATTTACCAAAGTAGTTCCTGGTATGGCACATTGTAATTGTAATTAATTTATTATCCAAGTATGTAACATACAAGGAAATTGATTTGCCAACCGTCATACGTAAATACGAAACACTGTCACATAAAGAGAGTTGAAGGCCAGCCCACTATTCTTTCGATTTAGAGGAATGAGAGGTGAGCTCATTACACGCAAAACAGACCTATAGATTTCCGGGAACAAAGGATTCAAGGAAAATGGGGGTTAGGCAGGAAAATGTTGATTAAGCTAAAAGATCAACCACTGAATCAGAGTGCAGCCAGGAGCGGTTGAACAGATCACTCCAGCCCCTTTGAGTTTGGTCCAGTCTGTCCCTGTTGTGCCTGTATATGGCCTGATTGTACTGCTTGCATTGTATGATTTGGCTGGATAGCATTCAAAACCTTCCAGTTTTCACGTGACAACAATAAACCCGCACCAATACCCTTTGCTTTGTTTTTGCCACATCTTCAAATATTGTTCATTTTCTATTTATCAATGATTTAAATTCGTTTCAGAAGCATCGTTAGATTGATTTACACAGTGCCAATAACAAGAAAGGGTCTCGCTGCTTGGAGGAAAGGAAAACAGCTTGGAACTTCAGTTAATCTATCGCGGTAGACAAGGTCATGACAGAACCATGTGCAAAAATATTGATGATATTACTTTCAGATTTAAATTTCATAGCAGGCCTGTTTGACCCAAGAAGAAAAGACTGTTGTTTCTGTCATATTCGATGCCAGGAATATGACAGACTTCAGTTGATGATAAAGTGATGACTCGGAAGTGGCAGGGTTTATCTGTGGGTCAAGAGAAGGAAAAGTGCCGGTAATCAACGTGGAGAATAACAGGGTGGGAATTGTTACCTTGGCCGCAGCTACGAAAATCTGCACAGTCAAAAAAATATTCTCAACTAAAACTTCTGCCAAACATGCCAAAGATAATTGTTCCTTCCTGTAAGATTATTTTTTCGATATCCATTTTAATCATAAAAATATGTAAAAGGATCCATGCTTTCCTTGTAATCCAGATTCCCCTGACATATAATATTTTACATGCACCCTATAATCCCGTGTTCCCGATAATTCATGCAGTTTTGTTTTTACAGAACCTTAAAATGGCGCCGATGTGGCAATTGGCTATTTATTTATTTAATTTCAAATGTCCCGAATAATATATGAAAACAAAGAGTGCATTAAAATATTACTAATCTGTCCCAGATCAGTTCAAATAATAATATACGAAATTTCCTTAGCGAGACTAACATTTTAAGAGAATCACTGTTCCAGACTAAACTGAACTAAACTAAACTGAACTGAACTGAACTGAGACTCTTTAATGTTAGTAGTTAAATGTTGGTTTCGGCAAATAAACTACATAATTGGCTGGATATGGAATCCCTGGAGTCCGCATTCACAGAGAAACGGGAAGGAAGATGTTTCAGAACCCTATTGATTTCCGTGATTATTCCTAGGCGTTTTATTTCATTGTCAAGTTTGAATCCTGCCACCTATGTACTAAAACCTTACACTTGTTCATAGAGAGTTTGCATCTGGCTTCTTTAAGCTTTGTAGTTAAAAAGGTAAATAAACCATGAGAAGAAGGGAACTGCAAAATGACACTCTATCAACCGTAAAGTGAAACCTTGATAATTCTGCATTTTAAAAGAATAATCAGTCCTCTACATATCGAAATAAACAAACAATGCATGTTTAACTTAAACAGCAACTCGAACGAGTCACCACAACATGTTTCTCACTGTAAAGGCAATCTCGCGCACGAATAATGTATGATACTATTGTATAATGCCTCTGTTAATTGAAGGTAGCTGGTTTTGTGGTTTGAAAACACTGTCGGCTTTAGACTCTGGGTATTGTAAAGTTCACTCGTGTTTTGATTCACCTTTGCCCTGGCGTATTAAACAATGGCTTTCTGGGTGTACTAAATGGCCACGTCTTGCCGTCTTCGCCAAATTAATGAGACCATGTCATTTTAAGTTTACAGTTCAGTCACGGATCAGCCAAGTGGAAAGACTGTCACGGATCAGACAAGTGGAAAGAGTCAAGGGCTGTTAAGGGGCTTCGCGCGGTGTTCAGAAGAGATTTCTCCTCCCCTCCCCCGACTTGTCTTTCTCTCGCTCATTAGATCCACCCACTCATTCATCTCTCTCTCTCTCTCTCTCTCTCTCTTTCTCTCTCTCTCTCTCTCCCCATCTCTCTCTCTCTCTCTCTCTCTCTCTCTCTCTCTCTCTCCCTCCCTCTCCCTCTCTCCTCTATCTATCTGTCTTTGTATTTTCCATTTTTTTGTTAATTGTCTGTTTTGTTTCCGGGGCCCATTTCACCCAACAAAACTGCCCCGCCTCGCTTTACACTTGAGCTGCCTCTGCCGCTTCTCACGCACAGAGCCTTGTCCCGAAATCTTTTGATTGTATCTCCCCTTCATCTGTTCCCTATTCTACTTTCTCCACCTCTCGATTTCTTCCACGCGACCTCATCACTCTGTCCCCCAGTGTGGCTCCAGTTTAAATATTGGTGTTCCCTATCGGTTTGTTTTAGAAAACGAGGTCCCCCTCCTTGAGCCCTTGATTGTTCCCATTGCAACCCAGCCCCTCCCTCTGTTATTGTTCTCCGGAGGCGCTTAAAACGCACTGAACAGCAGATACAAACCAGCAGGAAATATCCGCCTGTCGAATTCACGCCTTGTCATTAGTTGCGTAGCTCTACTAAAGTCTGGAATTAAACAATTGAGGACCCGCACCAACATTACGCCCCCGGAGTGAACCTGCTCCGTCGCTACGAGGTCAAGACTCTCTGCCATTTTAATTTACAATTGTTAGTGCAACGAAGGTGCTATAAATGTACACGGCCAAATTTCGCACGAACTCGACGACAAGGCTAGACTATTATTGATGTGAACGTAACGTAGTGACGGTTTTTACAATCCTCGCCTCGTGTGCAACTACACCTGGCGTCTCTCCGCCAAAGGGTTGTTAGTATTGTGGCACTCGGGTGAGTTTTTGATTTCCACGGTCACATTGTGAGGTTAGTTTCTTCAATATCCCGGGGCGTATGTTCGTTTTGTTTTTTTGCCTCGTTGATTTTGAACTTAGGATAATACGTCAGTTTAGTTTGTTCGGGGCAGTTAGCTAGAAATGACCTTGCAACAGTACCATAAAACAAAGCTGATGGAAACCGGCATCTGCACTTCCTTTCCACACAAGATCAAATAGGCACTCAGCAACCCCTTAACCGTTGATTATAAAAGCAAGGAACTCCAGACGATGGTTTATACCAAAGAAAGATACAAAATGCCCGAGGTAGACACAAAATGCTGGAGTAACTCAGCGGAACAGGCAGCATCTCTAGATAGAAAGAATGGGTGACGTTTCGGGTCGAGTCTGAAGAAGGGTTCTCGACCTGAAACGTCGCCCATTCCTTCTCTCCAAAGATGCTGCCTGACCCGCGGAGTTACTCCAGCATTTGGTGTCCATCTTCGGTGCAAACCAGCATCTGCCGTTCCTTCCCATACAAAAAGCCGGAGAAAGTCAAGTGGGTCAGGCAGTATCTCTGGATAATATGGATGGGCATACTTCAGGGCTTCGGCTCCAACCGCCTCATGGATTGAGATCTGCGCTCTTCGCGTTGTATCAAGAACTTTAACTTCTCAGTCCCCATCGACGATTCAAAATAAATACTGTAAATCGAAACCAGTCCCAGATCTTAGCATGCTGAAATGGGCAGTGATGTGGCTGATGTGGTTATGGGTTAGATGAAGACACGAGGGACTGCAACTTGGATTAACAAGCAACCTGCTGGAGGAACTTGACGGTTCGAGCAGCATCTATGGAGGGAAAGGACAATCTCTAACCCTACAGTTGCTGCTCGGTGCGAGTCCATCCAGCAGATCGGTATTTGAAAATTGAAGTACGGGCTCGTTTAGTTGAGAGGTACAGCGAGGAAAGAGCCCCCCTCTGCCCATCGAGTCCCGACACTTTAACACAACCCTGCACACACTAGGAACAATTTACAATTATATCAATTTACAATTATATCAAGCCAATTAGTCCAAAAAACGAAGATGGACACAAAATCCTGGAGCAACGCAGTGGGACAGGCAACATCTCTGGAAAGAAGGAATGAGTGACGTTTCGGGTCGAGACCCTTCTTGCAAACCTGTACGTGTTTGGAGTGTGGGAGGAAACCGGAGATCCCGGAGAAAACCCACGCAGGTCACGGGGAGAACGTACAAACTCCGTACAGACAGTACCCGTAGTCGGGATTGAACCCGGGTCTCTGGCGCTGTAAGACAGCAACTCTACCGTTGTGCCACCTTGTCAAGGCAAGTCAAGGCAAGTTTATTTATATAGCACATTTCAGCAACAAGGCAATTCAAAGTGCTTCCCATAAAACATTAAAGAGCAATTAAAAGCAATTAAAAACAGTCATTAAAGAGAATAGAAAATTAAAACAAGCTAAAAAAGAATAATTCATGTATGAAATACAAGAATAAAAGTTACAGTGCAGTGTAGGAAATTAATAATTATTTGATTTAATAAAAGGCAGCGTCAAACAGAAAAGTCTTCAGCCTCGATTTAAAACAACTGAGAGTCGCAGCGGACCTGCAGTTTTTCAGGGAGTTTGTTCCATGTATGTGGTGCATAAAAACTAAACGCTGCTTCACCATGTTTAGTTCTAACTGTTGGGGGAAGAAAGCAGACCTCCCCCAAACGACCTGAGAGGTCTGGATGGTTCATAATGTAGCAAAAAATCAGAAATGTATTTTGGCGCTAAACCGTTCAGTGCTTTATAAACTAATAGTGGTATTTTGAAATAAATTATTTGACAGACTGGAAGCCAGTGTAAAGACCTCAGAACTGGAGTGATGTGATCCACTTTCTTGGTCTTAGTGAGGACTCGAGCAATAGCGTTCTATGTGCTGCAGCTGTCTAATCGATTTTTTTAGGGAGACCAGTAAAGACAGCATTACAGTAGTCAAGTCTGCTGAAGATAAATGCATGCACAAGCTTTTCCAAATCTTGCTGTGCCATAAGTCCTTTAACTCTTGATATATTCTTAAGGTGATAGTAGGCTGACTTTGTAATTGTCTTAATGTGGCTGTTGAAGGCTAAGTTGAAGGCTAAGTTTTCTACGTCCTCGGTGTTCTGAGACCAGTATCACTCACTAGATACACGCATTCACCGTGTTCACTGTGAGTTTATTCGGTGTAATGAGGTGATGTTTAGTTTATAGTTTATTGTCTCGTGTACCAAGGTAAATGAAAAGCTTTTGTTGCATGCTATCCACGACATTACAATGTCGAGCAAGTCCCATGACTGTTAGTGATCCAGCAGTAGGAGAAGGTTGATAGTTTATGAAAAGTCGAATATCCCTTTGTCTCCACAGATGCTGCTCGTCTTCCGAGTTCCAATTCCTTCCTGCACCTTTTGTCTGCTCCTCTGCGAAATCTCCTGAAGGTATGCCTACTTAGAATAGGAAAATAACTGCAGATGCTGGTCACGACCCGAAACGTCACCCATTCCCTCTCTCCTAGATGCTGCCTGGCCTGCTGAGTAACTCCAGCATTTTGTGATACCTACTTTGAAGGTTGCCTCTAGTTTCCCTCTCCCCTGACTCTCGGTTTGAAGAAGGATCTTGACCCGAAATGTCACCTATTCCTATTTCTCCAGAAATGCTGCCTGACCCACTGAGTTACCCCAGCACTTTGAATTGAATTGAATAGTTTATTGAATTGAATTGAATACTTTATTGTCACCTGTGACAAGTCACAGTGAAATTCTTTGCTTGCATACCCAAGGTATGCAAATAGTCACCCATAAAGGGCACTAATAAAGATGCAAATCCCCCCCCCCCCCCCCCATGCCAGGTCCCCCTTTGTTCTCCCCTCCTCCCTTCCCCCTGTCTATCTTCGGTCTGAACCTGCATCTGCAGTTCCTTCCTACACATTTTGCATCTTCAAGCAGTCTGCTTTTTGTTCCGCTGGCCTGGTTGGCGGTTCATGCCGCCACGATGTTTGGGAAGGGTATATTGATGCGTTAGCCACAGATAGTTGTGTCGCGGTCTGCTCGGCGGTGGGATGTGAAAGGAATTGTACACGAGGAGCTGGTTCATCCGAAATGGGAATAGATATTGGAATATCTTTGGTGTGCAGATATAAGATCAGACTGTGTCCAATGGCTCAATGATTCTTTATTGTCACGTTCGCACCGCACTGTGAAATTCCTGTAGCCATCGCCATATTTTGGCGTCATTTACTAAAGAGAAAGAAAAAGTCCACAAGCTGTATAAGAAGATAACTGCAGATGCTGGTACAAAGCGAAGGTATTTATTCACAAAATGCTGGAATAACTCAGCAGGTCAGGCAGCATCTCGGGAGAGAAGGAATGGGTGACGTTTCGAGTCGAGACCCTTCTTCAGACAAGTCCACAAGCTGGATGTGCTGGAGACTGGATGCAGTGTGTTTGGGGAAAGTTGGAGAGATCTGCGTGTGCATTTGTGGGAGGTGTATCGCTGCGTGCTTGATCCTCCAAGGCGTTGCCTCTCGATTGAGCACGTCTTGCTTCCATTCCAATTCTGTGGACTCAAGACGTGGCCGGCGGGGCCAGAGTGATGTACGGATTCTGCCGGAGATTGGGCAGCAGGTGCTTGACTGGGCAATGGGGTGGTTGGTTGGTATGGGAGGTGAAGCACGCCTTCTGCCTATAACGCTGTGGTGTCCCATGCTAAGGAGGTGTGCCGTGTCATGCCTCACTCTCCTCCTCTGCTTTGTGAGGCCTTGGGCCAAAATTCTCCACGAGATGGAAGGGGCGTTACTTGTTTCACCGTTGAGGTTTTGAGCACATACTTGTTCGCCCTGTCCTCCTGGAATGTTCTTGCTGCCACAGTGCTTGAGGCAGGATCCCAAGAATAAATGGATTAACATGCGATACGCTTTTGACGGCACTGGGCCTGTACTCGCTGGAATTTAGAAGGATGAGGGGGGAACCTCATTGAAACTTATCAAATAGTGAAAGGCCTGGATAGAGTGGATGCGGAGCGGAAATATGGCCTGGTGGGAGCCCAGGACCAGAGGCCATAGCATTAGCGTAAAATGACGTACCTTTAGCAGGGAGATGAGGAGGAATTTCTTTAGTCTGGGGGTGGCCAATCTGTGGTATTCATTACCGCAGAGGGCTGTGGATGCCAAGGCATTGGGTATTCTGTCAGTGGTTATGGGGAGATGACACCACAGACTAAAGGTAAATCATGGCTGATCTTTCTTTCCCTCCTAACCCCATTCTCCTGCATTCTCTCCATAACCTCTGACACCTGTACTAATAAAGAATCTATCTATCTCTGCCTTAAAAATATCCATTGACGTAGCCTTCCACGGTTTCTTATTGGGCGCGTTGTACCTTAATGGAATGGTGGTGTTTCAGGCTTGCAAGATAAATCATTGTGTTGTGTGCGCTTGTTTGTGTGTGATTGTGGGGATGGGGAGCGAATTGTGCCATTTTGCGTGGGAGGAGTGCTCCTTCAAAATGGTGGGAGAGTAATGTCACTGTGCGAGAGTAATAGTGATGGGATAGAGGTATGTTATTTACGGTCCGATACGATATAACGTTATTTATTTATCCCAGGAGG
Organism: Rhinoraja longicauda; assembly: GCF_053455715.1. Classification (NCBI taxonomy): domain Eukaryota; kingdom Metazoa; phylum Chordata; class Chondrichthyes; order Rajiformes; family Arhynchobatidae; genus Rhinoraja; species Rhinoraja longicauda. The sequence goes on from NC_135955.1 coordinate 88,014,093, forward strand.
GAAATCGATCTACCAACAGCCATAAAAATACAAAATCCATGAAACATGCAATTACAGCGATGAGTGGTCAGGATTGGGGATGTGCAAAGATTGGGGGGGGGGGGGGGAGTCAGTCTACCCCACGACAGAAGGGGGGAGTTGTCCTGTTTGATAGCCACAGGGAAGAAGGATCTCCTGTGGCGTTCTGTACAGCATCTGGGATCTTTGTGGACACCTTTATCACAGCCTGTGCGTGGTGGAGGGAATTGGGATGTGAGGTGCTACGTGGATAGTTTGGGATGTAGCAGATGATATCAGTCTGAAGAAGATTTATTCATAAAATGCTGGAGTAACTCAGCAGGTCAGGCAGCATCTCGGGAGAGAAGGAATGGGCGACGTTTCGGGTCGAGACCCTTCTTCAGACTGATGTCAGGGGGGCGGGACAAAGGAAGGATATATGTGGAGACAGGAAGATAGAGGGAGATCTGGGAAGGAGGAGGGGAAGGGGGGGACAAAGGAACTATCAGTCTGAAGAAGGGTCTCGACCCGAAACGTCACCCATTCCTTCTATCCCGAGATGCTGCCTGACCCGCTGAGTTACTCCAGCATTTTGTGAATAAATACCTTCGATTTGTACCAGCATCTGCAGTTATTTTCTTATACTCAGTGTGTTTTAATCATAATCATAATATTACTTTATTAGCCAAGTATGTTTTGCAACATAGGAGGAATTTGATTCGCCATACACTCATACCAATCAAGAGCAACAAGACGCCCAAATAATTTTTTAACATGAACATCCACCACAGCGACTCGTCCACATTCCTCACTGTGATGGAAGGCAAAAAAAAAAGTTAAATCTTTTCCTTTCTTTGTTCTCCCGTTGTCGGGGCGATCTTGGCCCCCGCAGCGATCAAGTTCCCGCATGGGGGAAGGGGAATCTCAGCTCCCGGGGCGATCGGATCTCCGGTCGGGGCTGGTCCAACCTTCTGCGCCTTTGGAGCTTCCCGACATCAGTCTCCACCAGAGACTGCGAGCTCCTCGATGGTGAAATCCGCAGGCCGCGGTTAGAGTGTCGATCCCAGGCAAGGGATCGCAGGCTCCGATGGTAAGTCCACAGCCCCGCGGTGGGGCTCAAATTCAGTCCCGAGCAAGGCCGCCAGCTCCATGATGTTAGGCTGCAGAGCGACCAGAGATAGTTATAGACAATAGACAATAGACAATAGACAATAGGTGCAGTAGGAGGCCATTCGGCCCTTCGAGCCAGCACCGCCATTCAATGTGATCATGGCTGATCATTCTCAATCAGTACCCCGTTCCTGCCTTCTCTCCATACCCCCTGACTCCGCTATCCTTAAGAGCTCAATCCAGCTCTCTCTTGAATGCATTCAGAGAATTGGCCTCCACTGCCTTCTGAGGCAGAGAATTCCACAGATTCACAACTCTCTGACTGAAAAAGGTTTTCCTCATCTCCGTTCTAAATGGCCTACCCCTTATTCTTAAACTGTGGCCCCTTGTTCTGGACTCCCCCAACATTGGAAACATGTTTCCTGTCTCTAACGTGTCCAACCCCTTAATAATCTTATACGTTTCGATAAGATCTCCTCTAATCCTTCTAAATTCCAGTGTATACAAGTCTAGTCGCTCCAGTCTTTCAACATATGATAGTCGCGCCATTCCGGGAATTAACCTAGTAAACCTACGCTGCACGCCCTCAATAGCAAGAATATCCTTCCTCAAATTTGGAGACCAAAATTGCACACAGTACTCCAGGTATATCATTATGGAGGAAGTAGAAACAAAGAACTACAGATGCTGGTTTGCAGAAGAGGACCCTGACTTTCCCCTCTCCCCTGACTCTCAGTCTGAAGAAGGGTCTCGATCCGAAGCGTCACCTATTCCTTTTTCCCCAGAGATGCTGCCACTTTCTCCAGGTGCTGACTTACTCCGGCACTTCGTGTCTGTCTCTGGACATCATGGATTTGTGACGTGTCAGGATAGGACCCATCTTCAGCCTCCCGACACAAAACGCCACCTATCCATGCTCTCCCGGGGGGTTGTCTGACCCGCAGTTACTCGAGCACTTTGTCGCCTCTATTATATGGGGGATGTTGTTTAAAGATTACATGATTATATGCGGGGTGCTCTTTCACAAGTTTTGTAAGGACTCCGTTATGTTGTGCACAAGGAAACACCTCGCTATTCCCCCCCCCCCCCCCCACCCCAGTACCTCCTCACCTGTATCCACTCGCCGGGGTTTCTCCTGCCTCTCCCCCAACCCCCCCCCCCCCCCCCCCCACTCCAATCACTCTGAAGAAGGATCCCGACCAGAAACATCACCTTTCCATCTTCTCCAGAAATGCTAAGTTACTCCAGCACTTTCTATCTTTTTTTTTTTAGTAAACCAGCATCTGCAGTTCCTTGTATCTCGTTATTTCGTGAAATGGGTACGGCGTTTTGTGTCGTTGCCCGTGGGAATGTTTGTAAGACAGTATGCTGTCTGAAGTAGGGTCCCCCACCCGAAACGTCGTCAGTCGATGCCTTCCACGGATGCTGCCTGGCCTGCTGAGTTCCTCCAGCACTTCGTGTTGTGCTGGATGATGCGTTACCGTACATATGGAGGGTGGGGTTTAAACCACTGTGAGTGGAGGATGGTATCACGAGAGGTTGTAAAACTGTTGAGAAAGGAATATTTGCGGTACGCTGAATCGAGAGAATTTCCCTGAGTGTTAGACAATAGACAATAGACAATAGACAATAGGTGCAGGAGGAGGCCATTCGGCCCTTCGAGCCAGCACCGCCATTCAATGTGATCATGGCTGATCATTCTCAATCAGTACCCCGTTCCTGCCTTCTCCCCATACCCCCTGACTCCGCTATCCTTAAGAGCTCTATCCAGCTCTCTCGAATGCATTCAGAGAATTGGCCTCCACTGCCTTCTGAGGCAGAGAATTCCACAGATTCACAACTCTCTGACTGAAAAAGTTTTTCCTCATCTCAGTTCTAAATGGCCTACCCCTTATTCTTAAACTGTGGCCCCTTGTTCTGGACTCCCCCAACATTGGGAACATGTTTCCTGCCTCTATCGTGTCCAACCCCTTAATAATCTTATACGTTTCGATAAGATCTCCTCTCATCCTTCTAAATTCCAGTGTATACAAGCCTAGTCGCTCCAGTCTTTCAACATATGCTAGTCCCGCCATTCCGGGAATTAGCCTAGCAAACCTACGCTGCACGCCCTCAATAGCAGGAAGCAATAGCAGAAGTTGTCTGGAAATGCGAGTATGTCTGAAAATGTGGTGGCGAGGACTGTGTTGGGGGAGTCGGATGCGGCTAAGATACCATACCCAGCGGTATGAATATTGACTTCACGAACTTCACGTAACCCTCGCATCCCCTCTCTCTCCGTCCCTCTCCCATCCTATTCGTCGTACTGGCTTCACTGTCGTCCTGTTGAGTTTCACCGTCTGCAAAACACATTATCACCTACCCCAGAGCCAACAATGAACCATTGTGGGCTCATCTTTTTCTTGATCGTCGTTGCCCGTTGTCTGTATCTCTCGATTCCCGTTCCCCTGCCTCCGTCTGAAATAGGACCCTGACCCGAAATGTCACATATTCATTTTCTCCAGAGATGCTGCCTGACCCGACGAGCGACTCCAGCTTTCTGTGTCTAGCTTCTTTGCAGAACAATGGCAGGTTGAACAAATGGACTGACTTAGAACATAGAAATACAGAAAAATAGGTGCAGGAGTCGGCCATTCGGATCTTCGAGCCAGCACCGCCATTCAATATGATCATGGCTGCTCATCTAAAATCAGTACCCCGTTCCTGCTTTTTCCCCGTATCCCTTGATTCCTTTAGCCCGAAGAGCTAATTCTAACTCTCTCTTGAAACCATCCAGTGAATTGGCCTCCACTGCCTTCTGTGGCAGAGAATTCCACAGATTCACAACTCTCTGGGTGAAAAAGCGTTTCCTCATCTCAGTCCTAAATGGCCTACCGCTTATTCTTAAACTCTGACCCCTGGTTCTGGACTCCCCCTACACCAGGAACATTTTTCCTGCATCTAACCTGTCCAATCCTTTAAGAATTGTATATGTTTCTATAATATCCCCTCTCATCCTTCTAAATTCCAGTGAAGATAAGCCCAGTCGATCCATTCTTTCCTCATATGTCAGTCCCGCCATCCTGGGGATTAACCTGGTGAACAGGCACTGCTCTCAATAGCCACAATGTCCTTCCTCAAATTAGGAGATCGAAACTGCACACAATACTCCACGTGCAGGGTCACCAAGGCCCTGTACAACTGCAGTAAGACCCCCCTTGCCCCTAAACTCAAATCCTCTCGCACTTAAGGCCAATATGCTTTCTTCACTGCCTGCTGTACCTGCCTGCTTACTTTTAATGACTGATGACCAAGCACACCCAGGTCTCATTGCACCTCCCCTTTTCCTAATCTGACACCATTCAGATAATAATATGCCTTCCTGTTCTTGCCACCAAAGTGGATAACCACACATTTATCCACATTATACTGCATCTGCCCACTCACCCAACCTATCCAAGTCACCCTGCAGCCTCATAGCATCCTCCTCGCAGCTCACACTGCCACCCAGCTTTGTGTCACCCGCAAACTTGGAAATGTCACTGCTACTCTCCACGGAATAGCCAGTTCTTAAATAAGAGTACAATAACTGCTGAATCGTAATTAACCAGATGAGGAGAGTTAAAAAAAATACAATTTTAATCAGTCTGGAAATGCATGTATTGATGCTTACTTTGATTTAAAAAATCAACTCAAAATACCACCATTGGACAAGAAATCCCTTGTCTGCGAGTGCCGTTGACCTCGGCTGAGTTCTCTTGAAAGGAAGAAGGATTCGACCCATAACAGTTGGGGAATTTTTACCCCTTATTCTTGAGAACGCATTGGTAACGTAAAAGAAACATACACAAGTGAAATTGCTGGTATTTTCCTTCGGGGCCTCAACTAATTTGGTCATAATGTCTAAATATAGCCCGACGCAAATTAACTAAGGTGTTTACTTTCTCTTTAAATCCACCCACGTTTGATTTATAATCCAATGCATCGTGTTAACAATGGCAACAAATTAACACAAATAATGACATAAAGTTGCGGGCAAGAGGTGAAAAAGAACAGAATTTATTTCTAACGATTGAATAAAACGTACGAATTGCATTACATGGGAATCATCATCACTATTCGAAGACGCTGAATTTTTCTTGTCGTTTGTGATAAATATTTTGATCACAATCCCGCCTATTTGCCCCCTCCCCCTCCTCCTATATTCTTTCCTCTTGCTTCATAATTCGCAACTCTTCAACCCTTTTGTCTCACACCTTCTGCTTTCAGCTCTAGCCTTTATTCCATCCGCCTATCAAAACCCCCCTCGCCTGAGTCCACATATTGCCTGCTTCTCCTCTCTCCCAGCCCCCCCCTCCCAGCAATCAGTCTGAAGGAGGGGCCCTATCCATATTCTCCAGAGATGCTGCCTGACCTGCTGAGTTATCACATCACTTTTGTGGAAGCCAGTGTGCTATTTACTGCTTCTGTCTGTAAATATCTAGGCGTTTGTGAATGTCCAATTTCATGGGGTTTTGGTGCCAGAGGAACTAGTTGGACATGACTTTCCGAAGGAGCAAAAGATAAACAGAAATGTAGCGTTTCGACCCGAATCGTCGATCACCCCTTTGCCTCAGTTGCCGTTTGACTCGTGTATTTCCACTCGTCCTTTGTTTCCGAGTGAACTACTCAATGAATACCACCACTCATCGTCATAGAGTGAAGCGGCTCCGTCGGCCCGACTTGCCCACACCAACCAACGTGCCCGATCTACACTAGTCCCACCTGCCTGCTTTGGCCCATATCCCTCTAAATCTACCCTATCCATATACCTATGCAAACGTTGATATAGTAGCTCCCTCAACTATCTTCTCCGGCAGCTTGTTCCACACACCCATCACACTTTGTGTAAATAAAGTTACTCCTCGAGTTCCCATTAAACCCCCCCCCTCACCTTAAACCAATGTTCTCAGGTTGCCCTACTCTGGGCAAGAGACTCTACCCGATCTATTCCTCTCTATTCCACTCATCCTTCTCGTGGTTAATATATATATATATATATATATATATATTACTAAAAAGGCGCGAAGAGTTAGCCCAGTTTAAAAATCAATAACACCAACTCACATATATTCTTCATCAAAATATTGTTATTTTTAATGAATTTGCCAATGAAATACATTACTTGCAACAGTCTGATACGTTTTAGTAAGTCCGTAAGTCCGTAATGGTGAATACATTCCTATAAGATACAACGGAAAACCTGGAAACTTGCTAACCGATTAATTAACTTTTTCAAATTTGAAAGATAAATACCCTTTCCACATCATTTAAAGAAGAAAATACATTGCGATGGTCTTAATGAATGAACTAACATACACTTCCAATGAACCGAGGAATTCTTCAATGCAAACTAGTATAAGAAAATAACGGCAGATGCTGGTACAAATCGATTTATTCACAAAATGCTGGAGTAACTCAGCAGGTCAGGCAGCATCTCGGGAGAGAAGGAATGGGTGATGTTTCGGGTCGAGACCCTGAAGAAGGGCCTTCAATGCAAACTTCCCAGTCCAAAGTCTTTCATTCCCCAACAGTTGCCAATTGCCTTTTTAAACTCGCAAAGTTCGGCCTGAGTTTAAAAAAAAATGTTTTTGGTAATTACCAACTTTGTTTTAAAAATGTTCTCCTCTAGTCTGCAGGGAGATATTCCATCATTGTGCAATTATGAGAACTATGAACTCACCAGTCAGGGAGGATTCGTCCCCCCCCCCTCCCCCTCCTTATTAATGATTCGAACCATCAAAGTGACCCTTCATTTCAGCTTATGTTAAATCGCCACATGTGAGAAAATGGGACCCACAGGAATTCTCCTGACACACCGCGAAACTGAGTGAAAAAAAGTATTTTTACAAAGTTGCTTTTGTTTATAAATGTGTACACAATCGGATTACATTGGCTAATGGATCTAGAGTCAAAAAAAAAATCACAATTACAATTATATTGTTCTGAAATAATTAAGGCCAACATTTTTGCTTGACCTTGAACGTTTCAACTCAGAATGGTTCATACATACCTTTGCGTTAAAGTGTTTCATGTAAAGTTTGAGTCTGTATCCGACTCAATTCATTATTGAAATGCTATTAAATTTAATTCATCCTATTTTGAGAACGCAACGGAAATGCAAGCACACAGTGAAACCAAGGTGTAGAGGAAATTACATCGCCGTGACCAGTATTCTTGCATTTATGGTTCATTATAACATTATTCGGCAACATTTAACCACGATTGGGCCATGCATAATACATATTTGTAACAAAATACTTCAAACCTAAAATGTATTCCTTTCGAAAAGCTTCCTTTCGCTCTGTGGATGTGCTATTTTCCAGTGTTAGTAATCACTGTTAGCAGGGAATCAAGACACCGGTAACATTATACGTGTGTGCATGTGTTTAGAATTTTGATTAGACAACATAAATCCCACTAGCAGAGTTGAGTTAAAAGGTTACATATCGTTCATACGGCCACAGAAATGTGTAAAGTTTCCGTTTCGATTTTGATGTGGCCACTGCAGATTTAACGTTTTTTAAAAAGTCATGTAAAATGCAGTAACAGGTTGTGGCAGTTTTAAAGGAGGCGGTTGCCCCTTTTCCACAGGCCCAATAAAACAAGGACTTGCTCGCTCTGAGTTATGGCAGAAGAGAACATTGCAGGTGTGGACGACATCAAAGAAGAGTTGCACATTAAAGATTAACTGGATTATTTGCTCGCCTAATATTGGCAATTGGCAATTGTGTTGTGGGGGACTGCAGTAACAAGCGAGCTGGTGTTCAGTTCCCGTGCAGTCTAAAGCTGGGGCTACGCTAGCTAACAAATTCGCCTCACTTTGACTGGGGTTGCGTTGGGTGCACGCATTTTATCGGCAAAATGGATAGTGCTGGATTTATTAGTAATTAAAATTAACTAGAAAAGAGCTTCTATCTTACCTCGAAGAGATTAATCTCCTCAAGGTATGTCAACTTCGATCTTACCACGACTTGATTATTTTATTTGGCCAAAGGGAAGGAAACATGATCAGCCCTCCTGTGCTTTCTACAGATTTCTACAGAGCTCCAGATTTGGTGTAACCCATAGGAACATTGGCGCTACTTTGTAGCACAGTTTAAGGCATGCTAAAACTGTAAACTGCAGATGCTGCAGGTTTGGTTTAGAGATACAGCGCGGAAACAGGTCCTTCGACTCACCGAGTCCGCACCGACCAGCGATCTCGCAAACGAACACTATCCTACACACGCTAGGGACAATTAACAACTTTTACCGAAGCAAATTAAACTACACTCCTGTACGGATTTGGAAGCTATACAACCTACAAACCTGTCCGTCTTTGGAGTACGGGAGGAAACCAGAGCACCCGGAGAAATCCCACGCAGGTCGTTTCTGCGTTCCGCAGAGACCGTTCCCTCCGTAACTCCCTGGTCCACTCGTCCCTTCCTACCCAAACCACCCCATCCCCGGGCACTTTCCCCTGCAACCGCAGGAGATGCAACACCTGTCCCGTTACGTCCCCCCTGAACTCCACCCAAGGACCCAAGCAGTCTTTCCAGGTGAGACAGAGGTTCACCTGAACCTCCTCCAACTTCATCTACTGCATCCGCTGCTCCAGATGTCAACTTCTTTACATCCGCGAAACCAAACGCAGGCTGGGGATCGCTTCGCTCGGTCCGCGTTAACCAATCTGATCTCCCGGTGGCTGAGCACTTCAACTCCCCCTCCCATTCCCAGTCTGACCTTTCTGTCATGGGCCTCCTCCAGTGCCATAGTGAGTCCCACCGGAAATTGGAGGAACAACACCTCATATTTCGCCTGGGCAGCTTGCAACACAAGAATCAAATCTGGGTGGAAACCCCATTGAAAATACTGGGGATACTCAGCTGGAAAAGCAGCACCATTGGAGATAAAAATTCAACCGGTAGTATCAATTCTGTTTTTCTCTTTCCAGTCTGATCATTGAGTATTCACCACAGTTTCGATTTTCATTGCAGAAGAATTTCCCTTCTTATGTAGCTAACACTGACCCAGATGCACAGTAGAAACAAGAAACTGCAGATGCTGGTTTACCAAAAAAAAATGAGACTGAGTTCTCCAGAAACGCTGCCTGACCCGCTGAGCTACCTGCAGCACTTTGTGTCTTTTTTTTTAAACAACACAGTAGGCGCTTGATTTATTCACAAAATGCTGGAGTAACTCAGCAGGTCAGGCAGCGTCTCGGGAGAGAAGGAATGGGTGACGTTTCAGGTCGAGGCCCTTCTTCAGACTGATGTCAGGGGTGGGACAAAGGCTTGATGTCGGTATAATCTCAAGGTACTTGGCAAAGCAGAATGCACCAAGCCAGAATAGTCACACTGACCAAGAAGATTGACTGAAGAGGCACACTTTGAAATTTGATTAGGAAACAATTTGGTGTACCAGAAATGAAGCCTAAAACAGATGTTCGGGAACAGCTGAGCTTTTGGAAACACACAGGGCATGGCGATGGGATTAGGGAGAACATACTGAATGAAGGAACATGAATGACATTTGAGAGGTTTGGGAAGATTAAGTCAACACCAGACCTTAACTGTAATTAAGAAAAACACAAAATGCTGAAAACAATCAACTGATTGACAGAATCCAGATGAAAGAGAAATCCAGTTCATTTTCAGATTGATGAGCTTTTATCAGAACTGGAAAAAGCTGGAGAGATATAAAACCAATTCTAAGATGTGGAGAAAGGGAGTTGAGGTAAGAAACGTAGTGAGGGCATTTGATGTGTAGGAAGGAACTGCAGGTGCTGGTTTGAACCGCAGATAGACACAAAAAGCTGGAGTAACTCAGCGGGTCAGACAGCACCTCTGGACAAAAGGAGTAGGTGACGTTTCGGGTTGAGACCCTTCTTCAGACAGGGCATTTGGTGATGGGGAAGGGAATACAGATTAGAAAACACAAGAAGTTGCAAGGCAAATGGGCTGTAATGGGCCATGTTAACAAACAAAAAAAATAACATGTTAATGGTCAAGGGAGAATAATTTTCTAAAATTAGTGGAGGAGCCAGCGCTGCCGTCGCAGCTGCGGCCTGCCTGCAGTCCGTCTGTCTTTTGTGTTTTTTGTTGTTTTTGTCTGAATTGTAGTTTTAATATGATGTAGTGTTGTATGTTATGTTTTGGGGGGGGGGGGTGGGAGGGAACGGGAACTATAAAATTCTCTCTCCCGAACGGAGACGCGACCTTTGTTTCTGTGTCGTGTCTCCGTTCCCGTTGCGGCCTACCATCGGCCATGCACCTGGGACCACCTGGGGCTCTGGTTCGCAGAGCCCGCGGCCCTGACTCACCACCTGCGGCGCTGGCCGCCTTCGGATGCTGCGGGAGCGGCTGCGACTCGTCTCCGGAGGCTCCGGCGCGGGCCGCGTGGATGTCGGAAGCCCGCAGGCCCCTGCGGCAGAGGCAGCGTGTTCGCCCGCCCCGAATCGCGGGGCTTGGGTCGGCCCTCCGCGGACCTTTCACCATCCGGCGCGCCCTGAAATAGGCCGCGGGATTTTTCACCGCCCAGCGGGGGCTTCAATGTCGGGAGCCCCGACCGCCCCGACGTGGCAACTCCAACAGCCTGACCGCGGGACAAGACGGCAGGGAAGAGAAAAAGACATTCTGGCCTTCCATCACAGTGAGGAGGGACTGGAGGAGACTCACTGTGATGGATGTTTCTTTTTGTTTGGTGTTAGTTGTGATTGTATGTGTTATTGCATTTTTATTGATTAATCTTATTGGTCTTATTGTTCAACTGCGGGTAATGTTTCATTTCACTACACATTTATGTGTATGTGACAAATAAACGACTATTGACTATTGACTATTGACAACTCTGACCAGCAATATACCATCAAAGAATGCTATTTCCTGAGCTTATATTTAGTTTTGTGATTTAGAGAGTGGAAACAGTCCCTTCGGGCCACTGTCCACGTCAACCAGCGATCACCTATACACTAGTAACCTACACACTAGGCACAATTTGTAAAAACCAATCGACCTACAAGTTTTTGGAACCTGGGAGAAAATCAGAGCACCCGGAGAATGCCCACGCGTACAAACTCCGTACAGACAGCACCCGTAGTTAGGATCGAACCCGGGTATCCGGTGCTGTAACAGCAGTGACTTAACCGCTGTGCCAATGTGCCACCCATGGTGAGAAACATTGGAATATTTGGGAAGCCAGGAGTGGGGAAGTCAATGGGGTCCATGTGGAAGAATGGAATGACAGCTAATCAAAATTATTTACATATGGTTTTGAACTGAATGGGGATGTGCGAGAAAACACTCATCAGATTTCTCCTTGGTCCCTGTTTTCATTGAGCCTGGAATGTAGCAGCAGATTCAACCACAGCATTCAGAAGGAAGTTGAATAAGTATTTGAAAGAAAGTCATTTACCGAGCACTGGAGAGAGTTTGATGAAGTGTGATTAGCTGCATAGGTCCTGCAGAGAGTCCCTACAGACTTAATGGGCCAAATGGCATCCCTCTATGATGTAACTATTCCGTGATCCAATGATTCGTGATCCATACAATTCCACTGGAGTTGAAGGATAAATAACAGGGCTTGTGGATGTTGAAACACAGTCAGAACTAAACAAAACCTTCGGCCAGCGAAGATCAACAAGAGTGCTCAGCAAACCATTAAATATTGGAGAGTTTAAAGGTCTTAATACCCTGGGGAAGGCTTGTTGAACAGAGAGTTGATGGAAAGGAAGGAGGTGTAAATTGCAAAGGGAACAAGGCAATAGTGAAAGGTGACTACAGTAGTTTAATAGTTAGGACTTGTGAGAATATAATTGATTTGTCTGTGGGTGTGGGTAAGAGGTTGATGTAGATTTGTGATTAAAGGTATCTCAGTAAGTAAATAAATTATAGGAAAGAAGGCAGTGGAGGCCAATTCTCTGAATGCATTCAAGAGAGAGCTAGATAGAGTTCTTAAGGATAGCAGAGTCAGGGGGTATGGGGAGAAGGCAGGAACGGGGTACTGATTGAGAATGATCAGCCATGATCACATTGAATGGCGGTGCTGGCTCAAAGGGCCGAATGGCCTCCTCCTGCACCTATTGTCTATTGTTTATTGTCTATTGTGAAAGGTATCAAAATAACAAAAATGGAGATTGAAGGTATGAAGGAGAATTTTTTTCTGAAAATGCAAAAAAGAAATGCAAATCTTTGTAATAATTGAACTAAGTTTTAAGCTGCAAGGACTTCCAATGAAAAGTAGACATTGTAAAATCGAAACAAATGGTCCAATGAGGAAATAGAGATTCAAATAATAAGACAAAGGCATAAAATGTTGATTGGAGTCAAGCCATGACAACAGACAGGTAAAATGTAGATACCAGGAACTGTGATGCTGGTTTGCAAAAAAAACCCCAAAGTGCTAGGATAACTCAGCAGGTCATACAGAATCTCTGCAGGACATGGATGGGTGACTTTTCTGGTCAGGACATCACCTATCCATGTTCTCCAGAGATGCTGCTTAACCCGCTGAGTTACTCCAGTACTTAGAATCATAGAGTCTCACCATGTGGAAACAGGCCCTTCAGCCCAGGTTGCCCACACCAACCAACTGGTCCAACCAACGCTAGTCCCACCTGCCTGCTTTTGGCCCTTATCCCTCTAAATCTGTCCTATTCATGTACCTGTCCAAGTGTTTCTTAAACTTTGTTTAAACTTTGTGCCTTTTTTTAAATTTTCAAGTATAGTTGCGAGTAAAATGACCTCTAACCTTCCTTTCTGTCACATATTTCCTGATTCGGACATCACTATTTTTTCACTGTTACTGGTTTAGTTTAGTTTAGTTTAGTTTAGAGATACAGCATAGGAACAGGCCCTTCTGCCCACCGTCCACTTCAACCAGCGATCACCCATAGACTAGTTCTATGTTATCCCCATTTCACATCCTACATACTAAGGGCAATTCACAGAAGCCAATTAACCTACAAATCTGCACAAACCTTGAGAGGTGGGATGAAATTTGAGCACCCAGTGAAAGCCCATAAGGTCACAGGGAGAATGTACAAACTTCCCACAGTAACACCCGTACGCTGAATTGAAGCTGGGTTCTGGCACAGCAAGGTAATAACTCTACTGTTGCGTCCATGGTTCATCCTAGAATTTCTAACACAGTTGTAAGAGCAGCATTTCCTCAAGGAGAAGCAATTTATTGACAACGTAGACTTTGTAGTGGGTCTACCACATGCTTCTCAAGCAGAAAATAGATCAACGAAGTGGGCAACAGTGCAAATACATTACAGGGTTGATATCAGCATCTACTTGGCTGAGTCACCTGTGTGCAGTAGAGATTCTCCAGTTTTGTTTCATGAATAATTTTTATAAATGGATATTTGAAATTTCTTAAAAAAAAAAAGAAAACAGGCTGTTTGAACACAGACTGTTTAGGTATGTTGTTAGAGTCACCGAGTCATACAGCGTGGAAACAGGCCCTTGGGCCCACCTTGCCCACACCGATCAACATGTCCCATCTACACTGATTACTTGTTGATTGACATTAATGGATACCATGCGGATTGCAACATGTGACACAGCAGGATGTTACCTTGATTTCAATCATTTATAAGCTTCTACATTAGTCCAACAGAATGAGACAACCTTTCCACCCATCTGCACACTATGTGCATAAAATATGTGGTACAGTTTTCCTTGTTTTTCTCTATCCGATGATTTCACCCTTAAGTGAACTCAGTCACGGATTCATTCCAGCACGCTTTCAAACCTCTTCTCCACACTTTCATTCAAGTTGTTTGCTTTGGCAAGTTCTGTATTCTTAAAAACTATTTAGCCAAGAATATCAATCATTCCAAGCACCCAAACACAAACAAAGTTGTGATGACAAAATGAAACTTACTGCAAGCAAAACATTTGGGCTGAGTGAAAAAAATATTACATGCTTTTGTTATTGTTTCTGTCAAGCAAGAAAGGTTCATTTTGGGTTGTCAGGCCTTGTCATGTGGAATTTTTTGCAATTACTCTGTTAAAGAACAAAAACAACGATTTCAAGAATACCCACTTGTTGAACTGCAATTGGGATAATTTTACCCTGTGTTTATAATTAGTCTTACACTGCAGTTCAGCACTGGTAATTAGATGAAGGACCAACTTTGTGCAAGTATTGACAACGAACTAAAGGAAATTGTGGCAAGCAAAAGCAACACGGTGGTACAATCGTAGAGTTGCTGCCTTACAGCTCCAGAGACCCGGGTTCGATCCTGACCACGGGTGCTGTCTGTACGGAGTTTGTACGTTCTCCCTCTGGGTGCTCCACTTCCTCCCACATTCCAAAGACTTGCAGGTTTGTAGGTTGATTGGCTTCTGTAAATTTCCCCTAATGTGTAGGATAGAACTAGTATACGGGTGATTGCCGGTCGGCACAGGCTTGGTGGGCCGAGGGGCCCATTTCCACACTGTATCTCTAAATTAAACTAAACTCAATTAAGCAAAACAATTATTCAGAAATATGTCCGTTGAATTACATGTATAAACTGCAGTTTCTCAACTGTCACACACACAGCAATGAACACTGTTTATATCAGTCAATATCCTCATACACTGCGTTGCTTCCTGGTCACCAAAACCTACTCTGCAACATTTAGAGTATTGTTACGTATTCTTATTTGTGCAAAAGGAAATGAGTATAAATTTTCCTCAATCTAGGGGACCATTATACTCAGAATGAACGTGAAGCAATGAATAGATATCAGTGAGGAATTATTAGCAAACCACATTAAGTTAGCTACATGACAACAGAATGCCTTTAAGCTGTAGTATATTCCAACTGCTAATCTAGGTGATGATATACGTGGTCCATTTTACAGTGTTATCAAAGCAAAGTTTGTATTGTCCACTATATACTCTGACACTAGTGGCAAGTGCCTCCAGTTTGCCAGATGATGTTTTATTAGATGGAAATCTGTAGGAAGGAACTGTAGATGCTTGTTTAAACCAAAGATAGACACAAAATGCTGGAGTAACTCAGCAGGACAGGCAACATCTCTGGAGAGAAGGAATGGGTGACGTTTCGGGTCGAGACCTTTGTTCAGACTCCTGGAGGAAACCCATCACAGGGAGAATGTACAAACCCGGCACGGACACCACCTGAAGTCAGGATCGGACCCAGCTCTGTGGTGCTGTGAGGCAGCAACTCCACCAGTTGTGTTGCTGTACCACCATCTTAGATTAACCATAAACTGGCAGAATTTGCTTGTTTTCATTTCCATTATTTTGCTCTGTAAGATATTGAAATCCACTACCATGTCTTCATAGGATTATTTTCTTCATCTTCATTAGTAAATCTGCTGCATTTACATCGCAGTCTCAGGCTTCACATGAAGCATATACATAGTTCAACCTACAACATGACATCAAGTTATATATATAGCTAGAAGATAGCCATCAGCCTGGTTGCTAATTATAGCTATAATTGCAAAGGTTGATTAATAAATCAGCAATATTTGAAGAGTGTTACTTCCAGTAATTTTTTCAATCAAAAGTCCATAAAGAAATATAATGAAAATTGATTCTAATTTGTCAAATAATACTTTTTCCATTGGTGTTACTTTCACATTCAGATTTCAATTACATAATTCATGCTCAAATATATATTATTTTAGTTTGCTTGGCACACTTACTAAGTCCCTTTGGTTATATATTTGATGCATGTGGAACTAAAGAATGAACAAAATGTACATTCCAGATATTTGCTTTGGATTGATGTTGCTGCGCCGGTTAGATAGTTTTCCAAGCCACTTGAGGTCGTAATTCAATAATGCCATGAAAATTAACATCAGTGATGTTTGCAACATTAGATGATGGCTGACATAGCCACGTTGGCAAATTTCAATAGACCGACGTCAAGCAGTTGAGCTATTCCCATGAGTGCTCTGCCTAAGAGGACAGGTCAAAAAAGAACACGGTTTTCATCAGTTACCGAACTGCCCTACAGCAATTCCCCAGCGATCAGTGCTGGGCTTCGTCTATTTACAATCTATTGAAAACAACTTGAATAAAGGGACTCAGTGTGGTGCCACTAAATTTGCTAATGCTACAAAGATGAGCAAATCCTGGGAAGAATTGTGAAGGGACTTAGGAAGGTTAAGTGAGCAGACATGAAGTTGGAAAATTGACTTGAAATATTTCTTATCTCAGAAGGTTGTGAACCTTTCAAATTTTTTTTACCCCAGAGAGCTTGCTAGGTGGAGTCATTGGATACATTGAAAGCAGAGATTGAGAGATATAGGAACTACAAGTGGCCTAAAACGAAAAAAGGATACGGGGTGAGAGAGGGTGAATGGTGTTCAGTCTAAGGTTGGATCAGCTTTGTGTAACACAGTGGACTTAAGGGATTGGTTGGCCTCCTAGAGTCATAGAATCCAAGAGTCATACAGCATGGAAACAGGCCCTTCGACCCAACTTGCCCGTGCTGACCAAGATGCCCCATCTACACCAGTGCCACCGCATTGTGATGGCCCATATCGCTCCAAACCTTCCCTATCCTTCTCCTCCTGCTCCTATTTCTAATATTCTAAAACACTGCAGCCAAGCGAACCCTGGCGTAAACCAGAAATTGCTGGACTTGTTCAGAGTTTAGTTAGGTGTCAGGTGAATCAGTGGGGATGGGATTGACGGGGATGCGAGAGGAAAATTGTGATTCCTGCTGATACGCATTTGATGGTTAGCACAGACTCAGTGGGCCGAAGGGCCTGTTGCCAGACGTATGACTACATAATATTATACTGTTAATCATTTGTTTTTGAAATGGTTATACCAACCCATTGACTCCATCTACAAATCGCGCTGCCTCGGCAAGGCCAGCAGCATGATCAAATATGAGTCTTACCTCAGACACTTCCTCTTTTCCCCTCTCCCATCTGGTAAGTGGTACAGAAGTGTGAAAACATACACCTCCAGATTCAGGGACAGTTTCTCCCCAGCTGTTATCAGGCAACTGAACCATCCTACTAACAACTAGAGAGCAGTCCTGAACTACTATCTACCTCATTGGAAACCCTCGGACTATACTGGACTTTATCTTGCACTAAACATTGTTCCCTTTATCCTATATCTGTACAATAGACAATAGACAATAGGTGCAGGAGGAGGCCATTCGGCCCTTCGAGCCAGCACCGCCATTCAATGTGATCATGGCTGATCATTCTCAATCAGTACCCCGTTCCTGCCTTCTCCCCATACCCCCTGACTCCGCTATCCTTAAGACCTCTATCCAGCTCTCTCCTGAATGCATACTGAGAATTGGCCTCCACTGCCTTCTGAGGCAGAGAATTCCACAGATTCACAACTCTCTAACTGAAAAAGTTTTTCCTCATCTCAGTTCTAAATGGCCTACCCCTTATTCTTAAACTGTGGCCCCTTGTTCTGGACTCCCCCAACATTGGGAACATGTTTCCTGCCTCTAACGTGTCGAACCCCTTAATAATCTTATACATTTCGATAAGATCCCCTCTCATCCTTCTAAATTCCAGTGTATACAAGCCTAGTCGCTCCAGTCTTTCAACATATGACAGTCCCGCCATTCCGGGAATTAACCTAGTAAACCTACGCTGCACGCCCTCAATAGCAAGAACAATGTGGATGGTTTGATTGTAATCATGTATTGTCTTTCCGCTGAGTGAATAGCACGCAACAAAAAGCTTTTTACCGCACCTCGCTACACGTGACAATAAACTAAACCTCAAAAATAATTTACTTTCTCACTAAGATACAATCTAATATTATGCACAATGTAATATAAAGCTCTGAGGATTCTGTTATTTATGATGCTAGAAATATGAACAGATATATCCAGAAGGTATGGATACAGGAAGTAGCCATAATAGCCTCCGTTCACAGTATTTCGTTCTATTTCACTTAGGAAGAAAACATGATTTAAATTTCAAAACCCATTCTAATCTAAAGCTGATACATCAAACCTTGGATCTTTCACATTTTCAGTCTCAGTCTAACAAACCAATCTGACATAAATAAAGGAAAATTAAAATGTTTCTATGTTCTATGTTCTAAACCAACCCGAGCTGGTTCATGTGGGATAGGGGTGTCAATGCTAAGCAGTCTGTAAAGTAATCAGACATTAATATTCTCCAGAATTTTGGACAGTAGTTTAAATCATTGTTGGGAGGCATCTTGTGGAGAACTAAAGAATTAACTCAATAGCCTGAAAGATCTTACTCTGTACTATAACAATTCTCTGATGCTTTCAACAAAATAAACCATTAGAGTAAATTGTTGATCCCGATTTTAATTCAAAATGAATATCTGGAAACTGGCTATTGTAGCAAAGATATTGTGTAGGAAAGAACTGCAGATGCTGGTTTAAATCGAAGGTAGACAGAAAATGCTGGAGTAACGCGGCACGGTAGCGCAGCGGTAGAGTTGCTGCTTTACAGCGAATGCAGCGCCGGAGACTCAGGTTCGATCCTGACTACGGGTGCTGCACTGTAAGGAGTTTGTACGTTCTCCCTGTGACCTGCGTGGGTTTTCTCCGAGATCTTCGGTTTCCTCCCACACTCCAAAGACGTACAGGTATGTAGGTTAATTGGCTGGGTAAATGTAAAAATTGTCCCTAGTGGGTGTAGGATAGTGTTAATGTACGGGGATCGCTGGGCGGCACGGACTTGGAGGGCCGAAAAGGCCTGTTTCCGGCTGTATATATATGATGATGATATGATGATATGATAACCACTTGCACCTCCAACCTCACCTACTGTATCCGCTGTTCCAGGTGTCAACCTCTGTACGTCGCGAGACCAAGCGCAGGCTCGGCAATCGTTTCGCTGAACACCTCCGTTCAGTCCGCATTAACCTACCTGATCTCCCGGTTGCTCGGCACTTTAACTCCCTCTCCCATTCCTAATCTGACCTTTCTGTCCTGGGCCTCCTCTGTTGTTAGAGTGAGGCCCAGCACAAATTGGAGGAACAGCACCCCATATTTTGCTTGGGTAGCTTATACCACAGCAGTATGAACATAACTGACTTCTCTAACTTCAAATAGCCCTTGCTTTCCCTCTCTCTCCATCCCTTCCCCTTCCCAGTTCTCCCACCTGTCTTACTGTCTCTGACTACATTCCATCTCTGTCCCCCCTCACATCAGTCTGAAGAAGGGTCTCGACCCAAAATGTCACCCATTCCTTCTCTCCAGAGAAGCTGCCTGACCTGCTGAGTTACTCCAGCACTTCGTGTCTACCTTCAGAGCAAAACACACAGCAGACATTGCCTTTCAGTTTGGAATGGGAGCAAGTATTTAAATTCAGTGGAAGAATTGGACAATGAGAAAGAATGGGGTGAATTTGAGAGTGCTGGTGGAGAGAGACACTGTGCTGGATAGGATGCTAATGCTGGAGGTCTGGATGATTTGGGACTTTGGAGGCAGAATATTAGAGGCCAGCAAGGTGACAACTGGAAATATGGAGCTTGTGAGATCGTGTCGTATTTCCAATATTGATAGAGATTGGCAATCATACAAAATTGGAAGTACATGGCCTAGGGATTGACGAGAATCCTGAACTTCTTTGCCATTGCCTCAGAGACTGCAATTTGAAGGGGGTGGAGAGGTGCGGTGGAATCATTAAGACGTTTCATGAGCTAAAATGATCTCTTCTGCCGTGTCACTATAACGTTGGAGATATTCATGATTTGGCCTTGCAGAAGCAGACACAAAGCCTGGTGCTTTTGAGCACAGTTAAGCTGGCCACCAGTAAACAATTCATGAAACAACTCACAATGACCTGCATGAAACTTCTCTTTTCCACCATAAGTGCCAACAAATTTGTGGTTCCTGCATGAAATTGAAGTCCTGAATTCACCAGCGAAGTACTGCCAGCAATTTCCCAGCTTGTTTTGTTGCTGTATGCAACATGGAACCTAATGGTGGTGCAGGAATTTGCTGTGGTTTTCTTGCATTTCCCCTGGGAGTCTGTAGCAACAGATGTTGTGTCGGACTGGATGATTTAGCCTGTTTGTCCAGATTCAACTATGGTGAAGAAGTCGTGTGCACAAATCGTGAGAGTGTGTACAAAATTGCGAGAGGAATAGATCGGATAGATGTACCGAATCTCTTGCCCAGGGTAGGGGAATTAAGAACCAGAGGACATAGGTTTAAGGTGAGGGGGGGGGGGGGGGAAGATTTAATAGGAACCTGAGGGGTAACTATTTGCACACAAATGGTGGTGGATGTATGTAACGAGATGTCAGAGGAGGTAGTGGAGGCAAGTACTATTGCAACATTTAACAATAATTTATACAGGTACATGGATAGGACAGGTTTAGCGGGATATGGGCCAAACGCAAGCAGGTGACACTAGTATAGCTGGGAGATGTTTGTTGACGGGCCTGTTTCCATGCTGTACGACTCTATGACTCTATGAGTCTAAGACAACCAGCTAGACAGTTATCTCAACTACACCTTCTCTCACCCTGCTTTATCTCAGCTTTCAGGCATTTGCAGTTCTTTTGCTTTCCAGTAAGGTAGGTTACTTGTTAAAAATATTTGCATGTTTTAATGCTTTATCTATTTGAATGTATGCAAAGTACTTTCATTTTTAACCATTCAATTATTAATGTCTTTTAAAGGCGCATAAGGAACCCTGAGAACCCTTGACTGTTTTGACCGATAACAAAGCAAGGGAAAGGCCTGGTGCAATATTCAATGTGGCCTATGTGGCAGACAACCACTGGGAATTCACAGCCAGAGTCCGTCCTGGGGATTTGGAGACCACAGGTCAAGCTCCTGTATGTCATGGAGCCATTTTAGTCGGCAGAAACTTGCAGAAACATTTTAAAAGAAAAATAACAAAAATCTGTGAATTGATAGATGAGATATATTCTGCATTTTTATGGTATCATCACACATACCATTCCCCCAAAACACTGATTACACCGCGAGAGGCATAGTGAATGGTGGGTTTTGCTTACCAAAATGGCGGACGTTACGCTCCTTTGCGTACCACACTTCAGTATAGGCGATTTAGACGGAGTGGTTCATCTTGCTCCTCTAGCATCTTTGATTTAGACTCACCACGTCTAAGCCACAACTGAACAATTCTCTACAATGTGACTTGCCTGTGCCAGAGGTGACGGCTTCAATCGAGAAAAGGGGGAATCTATTTACAGCAGCCAGGCTTCTGTAATCGCTTGGAAGTTCCAAAGGACACTTAAGGAGGAAACCACGGTCAAATGTGTGGACGTCAGCTGTGTTTTCCTGCAAAAACGAAGTCATTTTATGGTGAGCATCTGCATCTGAAACCATCACAGTTGCAGTAGTTCATGGTCAATGCCCTCTGTTACGACGTGATCATTACAGTCAGTCAACCCACACCATATGTAGGTTGTAAAATGCTTAAGTTGCAATGCTGTAACTGAAAGCAGATGGTGTGCACATTTTTTCTCCACAGGTAAAAATGCAGACACATAAACCAGTCACAATTAAAGGAAAATGTTAACTTGTAAATGTGTCAAAACAAAGGCAGGGGCAGCAAAATTGCATTTTGGTGTCATGTGGAAGTTGCTTTGACCTCCTATGAAGAGGGGCAGTGAGGGAAATCGGATAGTGCTGGAACAGCAGTGCTGAAACCCTGCTGCCCATTTAGCCTGCGCCTGTTTGACCCGGCACCGAGGCACATAAAGTTCATGCTCCCACCTCATTTTCATGATCGTAGCACCCAGCTGTCATCAAACAAACTGCTTCTTGCATCAGTGCATGCCCACGGAGAGCAATTTCATGAGTGGCTAGCACCAGTTCAAACTAGCTAGAGCTGACTAAAGCCATGTCAGAACCTCTTAAATCACACATGCTCATTGCCCGTGAGCTCTGGTGAAAGTCATTCCAGTAGCTCCACCAGAAGCATCTCTCACGATGTTGCCACTTCACAGGTTCACAAGTTATAGGAGTAGAATTAGGCCATTCGGCCCATCAAGTCCACTCCGCCATTCAATCATGGCTGATCTATCTCTCCTAATCCCATTTTTCTCCCCATAACCCTCGACACCCGTTCTAATCACGAATTTGTCCATCTCTGCCTTAAAAATATTTATCGACTTGGCCTCCACAGCCTTCTGTGGCAATGAGTCCCATAGATTAACTACCATCTGAATATAGATGTTCCTCCTCACCTCCTTTCGAAAAGAGCGCCCTTTAATTCTGAGGCTATGACCTCTGGTCCACCAGCAGAAACGTCCTTTCCACATCCACTCTATCTATGCCTTTCACTTGTGCCATTCTTTCTGGCACCTCCTCCTCCCAGTCCATCGCAGAAACCAGCCTCCCTTCTATTGACTCCATCTACACTTCAGGCTGCCTCAGCAAGGCCAGCAGCATAATCAAGGACCAGTCTCACCCTGGCCACTCCCTCTTCTTCTCACTCCCATCAGGCAAGAGGTACAGATGTGTGAGAACACTTACCTTCAGATTCAGGGACAGCTTCTTCCCAGCTGTTATCAGGCAACTGCATGGTCCTCACATCATCTGGAGTGTGGTCCTGACCTTCCATCTTCCTCGTTGGAGAACTGTGAACTATCTTTAACTGGACTTTTTCCAGACTTCAACGTTGCATCTTGCACTGAATGCTGTACCCTTCATCATTTATCGGTGCACTGTGGATGGACTGATTGTATTCATATGGAGATGTAACACCTGTCTCTATATCTTCTCCCTCGCATCCATCCAGGGACCCCAGCAGTCCTTCAAGTGAGTCAGAGATTCACATGCACCTCCTCTAATCTCATCTACTGCATTCAGTGATCCCTTTCTAGTAGTTTCTCTGACTCGATAGCACACAAACAAAAGCTTTTCACTGTGCACGATACAATAATAAAGAAAACTAAACTGAATCATTTGCTTTCCTTCAGAGCGAGGTTTCACCTTCTGCCATGTTTGCAGCCATCAACCCTTCACCATCTCAACCATCTGGAGAGCCTAGCATTAGAGGTCAGAGCCTCAGAATTGGAGGACGATATTTAGGAAGGAGGCGAGGAGGAATTTCTTTCGTCAGAGGGTGTTGAATCTGTGGAATTCTTTGCCACGGAAGGCTGTGGAGGCCAAGTCAGAGATAGATAGATTCTTGATTAGTACAGGCAT
The DNA here is from genome assembly GCF_053455715.1 of Rhinoraja longicauda. NCBI lineage: Eukaryota > Metazoa > Chordata > Chondrichthyes > Rajiformes > Arhynchobatidae > Rhinoraja > Rhinoraja longicauda. The sequence continues at coordinate 88,037,325 of NC_135955.1, forward strand.
CAGAGGTTGTGGGGAGAAGGCAGGAGAATGGGGTTAGGAGGGAGATCTACTCAGCCATGATTGAATGGTGGAGTAGACTTGATCAGATCTTTGGATCATTCACCTTGTTGCGGTGAAGAGGCTTGTGTGCCCCCATGATTCTGAGAGCGATGCTGTTGGAAGCACTAGCTTCTGGTAGGGCCACCCATGGTGGTAAGGTTGATGTTGAGGGTCCAGACTAAGAACGATCCGACGTACAAGACCTCAACGGCGGACCAGGCGGACAAAGTTATCTTGAACTCAATGGCTGTGAAGGCGAATGAAGGCTGCAACAAATCTATCAGCTCCAATCATCTTGGTTCCCTTGCCATTGGATGTAGTTGATTGATTTGTGAAGGACCGTGTGCTTCTTGAAGTGCAGCAGCAAGTACACGTTAAACAAACACACGTGCAGGCGTCTTCGTTCTGACATCGGTAAGTAGACCATCATCCTCGACCTCGAGGGATAGCCACGACGACGACGGGGTTTGATGGGCCGAATGGCCTAATTCTGCTCCTATCACTTATGATCTTATGATCTTATGAACCAGGGAATGTCTTGAGGTGGAATGAGGGATGGTCCTACAGCCATGCAGACTGCTTGGATTCCATGACTAAAAACATTGCAGAAGGATTATTCAGTTTTTGCACTGGATGGTGCAGGGATGCTACATTGGATTCCTTTGGATGGAGGATTTGACTAGCTGTGCTGACCTATACTGAGGACCATTTTCAGAAAGAAGTTCTTTAGGTAGCCTGTGGCTCGCAGAAATTGTTTTCAGAGCCTCAGAGGTCTCATCTCTGGACACAGACACAAGAGACTGCAGATGCTGGAACCTCGAGCAAAAAACAAAAGGCTGGAGAAACTCAGCCAGTCAGGCAGAAAGCTGTGGAAGGAACGGAGGGATGACATTTTTCAATTCTCCAGAAGCACATGTCCAACAATCAACATGCAACTTTTGGGAGGAATGAGCTGGTCGCCTGAGTGTTTGTTTTGGAGCCGTGGGCAGCTGTGGCCTGCAATAGGCAGGGTTACTGCAAACCACCCCCTCCCCAGGTACCTTCCCCACCCTTTCCCCAGGTACCTTCCCCTGCAACCACATGGGTGCAACACCTGTCCCTACACCTCCTCCCTCGCATCCATCCAGGGACCCCTGAAGTATTTCCAAGTACTTGCAAAGGGCAAGGAATAGAAGAAGAAAGAAGATGTGATTAATTTTACCAGTTCATCTCTGGTTCAGTTGTGCAATACTAAATAAGGAATACATTATTTTTGTAATGGGAGATACACTCGACTATTAATGCTGCATGCAATACTTACTTAACCTGTAAAAAATGGGTGAAATCCAATTTATAGGCAATAGATACTAACTAACCTTCTATAAAATGCAATTACTTATAGACTTGAAATGTTGTCTTGAACTGAAAATTCAATGTGGCATATATGTTAAATAATGAAGACTTTCAAAATGATTCTTGTAATTGTTTGATGTAATTCATATGGCATACATATCCCAGCCTAGACTAGGAAAGTTAAAATATTTGGCTATTTACTTAATATGTGCTCAATGTGAAATCTAGTGTTCCACTTGAAAGAACTGACCATGAACATTAATCTAGTAGAAGAGGGGTCTCGACCCGAAACGTCACCCATTCCTTCCCTCCAGAGATGCTGCCTGTCCCGTTGAGTCGCTCCAGCATTTTATGTCTACCAAATTTAATCTAGTCATCTTTTATCATCTTTACAAACTGAAGCTGGTATAAATCTATTTTATTACTTTAATTATGTGTTCTTGAAACTGAACTGTTCAACAGTTTTTGTAACAAGTCCAATTATTTTATTAGAAACAGTATCTACTCAGCCAAGACCTTACTAATGCCTTCAATGTTATGTAAAGAAGTTAAAAAAAACAGTGCTTGATTTATGTTCCTTGTTATTGTCAGAGTAATGAATACTAGTTCTCCTTTGGGAATTCCTAATCCTCCCAGTGTGGCTGTAATCCCATGGATAATGTTATTATAAGGCTAAACAAATCAACATCTCAACAAATTAAACAGAAGTTAACCAGCAGAAACATCAGTCAGACAAGAAAAGATATGTGAAAAGCAACAGTTTCCTTGGCATTATGCCAGAAGATGTGAAGGAGATTCCATTCAGTTAACCTGTTTTTCCATATTGTGACCAGCTATAACTCTGTCTCTCCTTTTTCCACCTCCTCCGTCAATGTGAAATGTCTCCTTTTAAATACAGTGATCAGCAAATTATTGCACTAGAATGAAAGAACAAATTGAGGAGTAATGCAAAGATGGAGGACATTAGCACTGAATTAAAGACTTGAAATTCCTTTGATATTGTATCCTACACAACACAGTAGGCACATAACGACACAAAATACTGGAGTAACTCAACGGGTCAGGAGCCATCCCTGGAGAACATGAATACGTTAGGTTTCGGCTTGGGATGCTTCTTCAGACTTCTGAAGAGTTTGAGGAAGGATCCCGACCTGAAACGTCACCTATTCACATTCTCCAGGGATGCTGCCTGACCCACTGAGTTACTCTTGCCTTCCTTGCTGAACCAGCATCTGCAGTTCCTTGTTTCTGCAGTATTCATATATTTGTCTATCATCTGATTATACAATATCCGCCTCGTCTACTGGTGGTAGGTTCTACAGCTGTTAACTATAACGTTTTGTAACAACTTTCTTTAACACATTTCATACATGGCTCAATACTCAAAGGTATTCGTAAACATGTTGTTAGGTAAAAGTAGAAAAAGGTAAAAGTAAGATAAAGGTAGAAATTGCAGGATAAATTCAGAAACAACAGACAATTTATGTGGAAATTTTTAGGAAGTATCAGCAAACATTTCAGAGTGCTACAAAATGTAATTCCATCTGAAGGACTTGGGTTGCCATGGAACTTTAGAAGAGGAAGGCCGAGGATCCACAAACCTGTCTTCATCGACAGGAGAGAGCCAACAACTACAAGTTCCTGGGCATGCATATCACTGAAGATCTGATCTCGACCCAGCACATTGATAAAGAAAGCCTAGCAATGCCTCCAGTTCCTTAGAAAATTGAGGAGATTCATATGTTAATAAATAGTCTTTTGGACTTCTAGAGGTGTATGCTAGAGAGTATATTGACTGGTTTCATCGTGGCCTGGTTTGGCAATGCAAATGCCCAGGAATGAAGGAGATTACAAGAAGTAGTGAACACTAACTGGTCCATCACGGGTACTGACCTCCCCAAGATCAAAAGAATCTACATGAGGTGCTGTCACAAAAAGGCAGCCAGCATGGTCAAAGACCCACACACCACACTCTCATCTCACTGCCACCGTCACGAAGAAGGTATAGGAATCTGAAAACTGTAATGTCCAGGTTCAGGAACAGCTTCTTCCCAACAACCATCAGGCTATTGAACGTTACGAACTCCAGTTAAACTCTGAACTCCGAACTGTCTGGGTTGCCCTCGGGACTTGGAGCTTTGCTTTGTTTTTGCACTATATTAGGTGTTTTATCTATTGACCTTCTTTTCCTTTTGTCTGTTTATTCGAATATCTATTGAGTGCTGAGTTTACAACCTGTTATGCTGCTGGTGTAAGCACCAATTTCACTGTTCCATTTTGGGACCTATAACAATAAAATACTTTAGACTCTTGAATCTCTCTTGGAATTTTTTTTTAGATTTTTTTTAGATTTAGAGATACAGCGCGGAAACAGGCCCTTCGGACCACCGAGTCCGCGCCGCCCAGCGATCCCCGCACATTAACACTATCCTGCACACACTAGGGACAATTTTTACATTTACCCAGTCAATTAACCTACATACCTGTACATCTTTGGAATTCTATTCCACTGTCTTGGATTAGTCCCATATAAAGATCCACCAATATCGCAGTAAGAATTACCATTTCTAGAGAACAATACAGAGTAAGTAGGTCCAGACTTAACAGGTAAAATATAGAAACCATGTATTTATATGGTGCTTTTAACAGCCTCAGATATCTCAAAGAGTTTGATGGATAAATAATACTGTTCTTTTCTCATTGCAGTATTAATGCAAGAAATAAGACACACAACTTTCAGGAAAAAAGTTATAAGAAATCAATTGATATGCTTTACTGATATTTATTGAGGAATTAATATTGATTTTAAAACCTACTGTGTTCTCCTTCACAACAGTGCTGTGAGAGTGTTTAAGTTCACCTGAAGAAATAGACACAGTCTGGGATTAAAGTCTGATTTGCTGGATGCAATGTTGATGACCTCTACTGCACCAGTCTCAGGATAGGTTACACTCAGAGATCTTAAGGGTGGGGGCTGAAGCCTTCCTCTGAGGTAGTGAGGCTGCCGCTGAGCCAAGACTGACACCTTCATTTGGAGATAGAGTTATAGTCATAGAGTGATACAGTGTGGAAACAGGCCCTTCGGCCCAACTTGCCCACACCGGCCAATATGTCCCAGCTACACTAGTCCCACTTGCCTGCATTTGGTCCATATCCTTCCAAACTTGTCCTATCTATGTACCTGTTTAACTGTTTCTTAAATGCTGGGATAGTCCCAGCCTCAACTACCTCCTCTGGCAGCTTGTTCCATACACCCACCACCCTTTGTGTGAAAATGTTACCCCTCAGGATAACTTTGCAGGGTGCAGGGTGACTTGCACAGGTTGTGTGAGTGGACAGATGCATGGCAGATGCAGTTTAATGTGGATAAATGTGAGGTTATCCACTTTGGTGGTAAGAACAGGAAGGCAGATTATTATCTGAATGGTGTCAAGTTAGGAAATGGGGAAGTACAAAGATATCTGGGGGGCCTTGTTCATCCGTCACTTAAAGTTAGCATGCAGGTACAGCAGGCAGTGAAGAAAGCTAATGGCATGTTGTCCTTCATGACAAGAGGAGTTAAGTAATGGAGCAAAGGAGTCCTTCTGCAGTTGTACAGGGCCCTAGTCAGACCGCACCTGGTGTACTGTGTGCAGTTTTGGTCTCCAAATTTAAGGAAGGATATTCTTGCTATTGAGGGCGTGCAGCGTAGGTTCATTAGGTTAATTCCCGGAATGGCGAGACTGTCGTCTGTTGAAAGACTGGAGCGACTAGGCTTGTATACGCTGGAATTTAGAAGGATGAGAGGGGATCTTATTGAAACATGTAAGATTATTAAGGGAATGGACACGTTAGAGGCAGGAAACATGTTCCCAATGTTGGGGGAGTCCAGAACCAGGGGCCACAGTTTATGAATAAGGTGTAGGCCATTTAGAACGGAGATGAGGAAAAACTTTTTCAGTCAGAGAGTTATAAATCTGTGGAATTCTCTGCCTCAGAAGGCAGTGGAGGCCAATTCTCTGGATGCTTCCAAGAGAGAGCTAGATAGAGCTCCTAAAGATAGCAGAGTCAGGGGGTATGGGGAGAAGGCAGGAATTGGATACTGATTGTGAATGATCAGCCATGATCACATTGAATGGCGGTGCTGGCTCGAAGGGCCGAATGGCCTACTTGTGCACCTAATGTCTATTGTCTATTGTCTATTGTCAGATTCCTGTTAAATCTTTTCCCCTTCACCTTGAATCGATGTCCTCTGGTCCTCGATTCCCCTACTCTGGGCAAGAGATTCTGTGCACCTCCCCAATTTATTCCTCTCATGATTTCATACACCTCTATAAGATCACCCCTCATCCTCCTGCACCTCAAGGAATAGAGTCCCAGCCTAAACCTCTCCCTATAACTCAGACCCTCTAGTCCTGGCAACATCCTTGGAAATCTTCTCTGAACCCTTTCAAGCCTGATAATATCTTTCCTATACCATGGTGCCCAGAACTGAACACAATATTCCAAATGTGGTCTCACTAACGTCTCATACAACTGCAACATGACCTCCCACCTTCTATACTCTATACTCTGACTGATGAAGGCCAATGTGCTAAAAGCCTTTTTGACCACCTTATCTTCCTGCGACTCGACCTTCAAGGAACCATGCACCTGCACTCCTAGATCCCTCTGCTCTACAACACTCCCCAGAGGCCGACCATTCACTGTGTAGGTCCTGCCCTTGTTAGATGTCCCAAAATGCAACACCTCACACTTCTCTGTATTAAATTCCATCAACCATTCCTCGGCCCACCTGACCAATCGATCCAGATCTTGCTGCAATCTTTCACAACCATCTTCACTATCTGCAAAACCACCCACTTTTGTATCATCAGCAAACTTGATAATCTTGCCCTATATGTTCTCATCCAAATCATTGATACAGATGACAAACAGTAATGGACCCAACACCAAACCCTGAGACAGACCACAAGTCTCAGGCCTCCAGTCCGAGAAGCAACCTTCCACCATCACCCTCTGCTTTCTTCCATGGAGCCAATTTGTTATCTCTCCTTGGATCTAGTCCTGGCAATATCCTCATAAATCTTCTCTGAACCCTTTCGAGCTTGACAATATCTTTCCTATAACATGGTGCCCAGAACTGAACACAATATTCTAAATGCGATCTCACCAATGTCTTATACAACTGCAACATGACCTCCCAACTTCTATATTGAACTGTGCTGAATTAACTTGGCTTGGAAGTGGTAAAAGGCAGAGATGCTGCAATTGATGATTGCACTTTTTGATTTAGGTGGAAATGATTTTTCTGTTAGATTTCCCAAATCTTGTGCTAGAAAGTATTTTTACTTTAGATTTAGTTTAGTTTAGCTTATTATTGTCACATGTACCGAGGTACTGTGAAAAGCTTTTGTTTGCATGCTATCCAGTCAAAGAAAGGACTATACATGAATACGCTCAAGCCATCCAGAGTGCACAGATGAAGGATAAAGGGTACAATATTTATGTATTTGATCAGAATTGTCCATACTTACACAGGTGAGCTGGTCACCAAACAACTACGATAAGGTCACGGAGATTTATTCATGAAAAATACTGCAGACTATTGAGTAAAGGTTGCTGATAGTTATTGGAATGTATCACAGATGTCTTTGGCCCTTTTGACTAACACAGGGAGAGAACTGGAAACACAAAAGACTGAAGATGCCAGAAATTTTTAGCAAAAATACAAATCCCTAGAGGAACTCAACGGTCAGTCAGTATCTATGGTGGGAATGATCTGACAATGTTTCGGTTTGGGACCCCTATTGGGTAAACAAATGGTCTAGATAATTTAGAGCTATTAGTTTAGTTTAGTTTATTATTACGTTTACCAAGGTACACTGAAATGCTTTTGTTGCGTGCTAACCAGTTAGTGGAAAGACTATACATGATTACAATCGAGCTGTCCACATTGTACAGACACATGATTAAGGGAATATTGTTTAGTGCAAGATAAAGTCCATTAAGGTCCAATTAAAGATAATTCAAGGGTCTTTAATAATGTAGATAATAGCTCAGGACCACTCTCTAGTTGTTGGTTGGATAGTTCAGTTGCCTGATAACAGCTGGGAAGACTGTCTAAATCTGGAGGTGTGCGTTTTCACATTTTTATGTCTCTTGCCTGATGGGAGAGGGGAGAAGAGGGAGTGGCCAGGGTGAGACTCATCCTTGATTATGTTGGTGGCCTTGCCGATATTTTATTATCCTGAAATGATAATGATAATTGTGGCACAAAAATATATAAAAGTAGTCAATGTCTTATCTGTCCCGTGACTTATTACCGGAAGGAAAGTGAAAGGCAGACAAGCTGTTGTATCGCAGCTGAGAGTATCATGTGCATTCATAGAAACATAGAAACATTTTTAAAAAGGAGGTGCAGGAGTAGGCCATTCGGCCCCTCGAGCCAACCAATTCAATATGATTACCCCGTTCTTGCTTTTTCCCCGTATCCCTTGATTCCGTTAGTCCTAGGAGCTAAATCTAACTCTCTCTTGAAAACATCCAGTGAATTGGCCTCCACTGGCTTCTATGGCAGAGAATTCAACAGATTCACAACTCTTGGGTGAAAAAGTTTTTCCTTATCTCAGTCCTAAATGGCTCACCCCTGGTTCTGGACTTCCCCAACCACGGGAACATTTTTCCTGCATCTAGCCTGCCCAATCCTTTATGAATTTTACATGTTTCTATAAGATCCCCTCTCATCCTTCTAAATTCCAGTGAATACAAGCCCAGTCGACCCATTCTTTCATCATATGTCAGTCCCGCCATCCCGGGAATTAGCCTGGTGAAGCTACGCTGCACTCCCTCAATAGCAATAATGTTCTTCCCCAAATTAGGAGACCAAAAGTGTACACAATACTCCAGGTGCAGTCTCACCTGGGCCCTGTACAACTGCAGTGGGACTTCCTTGCTGCTAAACTCAAATCCTCCCGCGATGTCAGTTAGCTTCAGTTAGCTAACGTCAATATGACAGTCTGGGCGCCATGAAGAGGAAGAAGGCCAGAGTCCTGATGCTATTCAGTGAACTTTGTTGGGGAAGAAACATGTACATTGATGTTTAGTGTGGAACCTGGGCTGTGATGAGCCACAAAATTCCCTATCACCTATGGAATTAGAAGGACAACTCTTTGGGTGAGATTGTGAATTGTGCCTGGTACCCACACTGTGTAGCTCAGTGGGACTCAATGCACTTAGGAAGCTAGAACATTGACACAACTAATTTGAGATTTTCCAGACTCATTTTATTACTGGATCCTCAGAGCCAGCTGAACATGGAGATATTTATCCCATTAAGAAAAGACATACTTTAGCCTACAGGATGTAGTACCAAATTAGCTCCACAGATCTGTTCCAATTGTATAATATACTGAATCATTTCCTGGTAGACATAAATACTTGATTTATATACAAGTTACACTTGAAAAGAAGATTGAAGTAATTCTGAACCTACTTTTCTATATTCTTATGAATACCTTGAATATCGATGTTCTAAAATATCGGGGAAAAGGAATGCAAATGTTTAGCTTGTACAAATGTAACCAACAGCCGCCTACAGTATTAGAATTCATACATAATTGGCCACTTCCCCTGCAAAATTTATGTAACATGTGTGTTACTCACTATTTATTACCAATCATAGGATATAGCCTAAGGTTACAGTAGGAACTTCAGTGGAAAACAATAATATCATTTGTGTAATTTCAAAATGGCACAGAAAGGTGCACCAAGTTGCTGTAAGTCTTAATAGTGTGAATTGATTTTGTTCAGAACTTTTTACAAATTGGGAGTTTGCATTCCTTCTTCCAAACATATTTTAGTTTCCGTTCTGTAACTCAAGGTATTCATAAAACATATGAAAATAGCCTGTGAGATTTACTTCAGTTTTCATTTCAAACCTTGTAAAAATCGCACGTAAATCAAGTTATTTATAAGACTACCAGGAAATGATTACGATTGTATGGAATTTAAGCAGATACACATGAACCAGAATACAAGTTTCGAAAATTAAAATAATTCAGAAAATCATTAACTATTTAAATCTGAAATTTGGTAGAAATGTCGCTTGATAGTTTGTGATAATAAATGATTTTCTTGGAAATACAATAAGCTCAATATAAATTGAGAATAAATTATACACAAGGCCTATTATTGGGGCAGCACAGTGGCGCAATGGTTGAGTTGCTGCCTTCCAGCACCAGCGACCTGGGTTCAATCCTAACTACGGGTGCTGTCTGTATAGCGTTTGGACGTTCTCCCTGTGATTTTGTGAGTTTTCTACAAATACTCTACTTTCCTCCCACACTCCAAAGACGTGCTGGCTTGTGGGTTAATTGGGTTCTGTAAATTGTCCCTAGAGTGTAGGACAGAACTAGTGTGCGGGTGATCGCTGGTCAGCACGGACTCAGTGTGCCAAAGGGCCTGTTTCCATACTCTATCTCTAAAAAAAAATGGTTAAAATAAAATAAAAGGTTTATTTGTTCAAAGCGCTGTCATAACTTTAGTTAATAAGATAAAGCGCCAATGTGATTTTTAATGGAATTTTCTTCAGATATGATTCCCAAATGTTGACCATTGATACACATAAGTTATGCGCACTCAGCTCCTGCTTATAAAATAATCACAGCTCCATAAAAATTAATGGTGTGGAAGTAGTTATTAATCCATTAAATCCATACAGGATAAAAGTGAATAAAGAGAGCTAATTTGTTTCCTCTCACTTCCCATCTTCTCATCAATAACCAACTCATCGCCTGAAGAAGGGTCTTGACCCAAAATGTCACCCATTCTTTCCCTCCAGCGATGCTGTCTGGCCCGCTGAGTTACTCCAGTGTTTATCTTCAGTTTAAACCAGCATCTATCTGCAGTTACTTCCTACACGGATCATCTTTTTATATGTGGCGAGAGCTGTTTTCTCCACCGCCATTCACAATGTTAATGAAAAACATTGTTTTTGAAAAACAAAAACATTGTTTTTCATTAACTGAACTTGCAGCCCAGTTCAGTAGCAATGGGTATGAATTTGAAAGAACAATACTTAAATTATAATTGCGGGTGGATCATATCTAGTAACAATCGCGTAGATTATAGTAAGAACATAGGATGCAGTAAGTACATACTATCGAGTATAGCAAGAATAGTACAGCACAGGAACCAGCCCTTTGGCCCACAATGTTTAAGAATAATGGTAGGCCATTTAAAACGGAGATGAGAAAAAACTTTTTCAGTCAGAGAGTTGTGAATCTGCGGAATTCTCTGCCTCAGAAGGCAGTGGAGGCCAATTCTCTGAATGCATTCAAGAGAGAGCGAGATAAAGCTCTTAAGGATAGCGGAGTCAGGGGGTATGGGGAGAAGGCAGGAACGGGGTACTGATTGAAAATGATCAGCCATGATCACATTGAATGGCGGTGCTGGCTCGAAGGGCTGAACAGGGCTGTCTTAACGCATGGGCCTGATGGGCACTTGCCCGGGGCCCCACGAGCATAGGGGCCCCATGCCGATCTGTGTCTGTGTTAAGTGACTTGCAATAAATAAATACTACTTTAAAAATGTAGGTTCAATAAGTGCTTTTTTCGCAACATTTTCGGTCCCTAAGTGTTTTTTTCGCAACATTTTCCATCCCTAAGTGCTTCTCACAGCGATCTGTTTCGCAACAATTAGCTCCCTAAGTGCTTTGCTTTTCCATCCCTAAGTGCTTCTCACAGCGATCTGTAAGTGCTTTTCGCAACAATGTAGCACCCTAAGTCCATCGCTAAGTGCTTTTCGGTAAGTGCTTTTCGCCGGCACGACAGGGGGAGGCTGGTAGGGAAAGGGGGGTGGGGGAGAGTAACGGTGTGGGCGACGGGGAGGGTGGGAGGAGGTGAGTTGTCGTAGGGGCCCCAGTACACTGCTTTTCCCGGGGCCCATAATGCTGTAAAGACGGCCCTGAGGCTGAATGGCCTTCTCCTGCACCTATTGTCTATTGTCTATTATCTAATGTTCGTGCAAAACGTGACCATATTTTAAAATAATCTTCTCTGTTGCACATGATCCATATCCCTCCAATCCCTGCATATCCATGTGCCTGTCTAAAACCCATTATCTAAATGCCATTATCATGTCTGCCTCCCCCACCTCTGGCAGTGCGTTCCAAGCACCCACCTCCCTTTATGTAAAAAAAGTGCCCCACACATTTTTTTAAAACTTTGACCCTCTCACCTTAAAGCCATGCCCTCTAGTATTTGCTGGTTCTATCCTGGGAAAATGGTTTAGACCTTCTACCCAATCAAAGTCTCTCATGATTTTATATACTTCGATCAGGTCTGCCCTCGTCCTCCAACAATCCAGAGAAAACAATTCAAGTTCGTCCAACCTGTGACCTGCAGAGCATAACCAGTGAGGATAGGTGACAACAACTTCACCACAATAATACTCAGCACTGTTGTTATAAATAGTGCAGCAATTTAACTATCAGTGTTTAGTTTAGTTTAGTCTCCCACTATACTCCCCATACGTTCATGACCATACGGCCAAATTTGGCTCCAACTCTATCTACGAGTTTGCAGATGACACCACTGAATCACGGACAATGACGAGACGGCGTACAGGAACGAAATAGAGAACTTAGTAACATGATGTCAGGATAATAACCTCTCCCTTAATGTTAGCAAGATGAAGGAGCTAGGTTTCAACTTCAGGAAGCATGGTGGAGTACATGCTCCAATCAGCAACAATGGTGACAATGTAGAAATGGTTGAGAACTTCAAGTTGTTTGGTGTCAATATTAACAACGACTTATCATTGACTAAACCACGTTGAAGCGACAACCAAGAAGGCACAAACTCAAAGCTTTCAAAGAAAATGTGTGGGGCAATTCCTCAAGAGACTAAGGAAATTCTGCACGTCTCTAAGAACAACTTTTACAAACTTCAGCAGATACTTCCCATAGAAGGCATAATGTCGGGTTGCATCACAGCTTGGTTTTGGGAGCAGCTATGCCCAAGACCACAAGAAATTGCAGAGAGTTGTAGATGTAGCACAGTCCATCACACAGACCAGACTCCCCACCATTGACACCATCTACTCTTCACGCTGCCTTAAGAAAGCAGTCAATGTAATCAAAGGCAAGGAACTGCAGATGTTAGTTTACACAAATCAAAGACCTCACTCATTACTTCTTCTCCTTTTCAAATTCATCGGGCAGAAGATACAGAAGCTTGAAAGTATGCACCACCACCCTCTATTATCAGGCTTCTGAACGGTTCTTCCATTAGGTAGGGTACTGTCCGATTCTCCTCTACCCTATTACGGACGTTGGACTTTGGCTCTGGGACGCTTGAACTACAATGCTGGGAACACTATTCAGCATTCTGTATCTTTCTCTTTGTTCTACCTACTGTATCTGAGTTTGGCCTGATTGCGTTTATGGAGAGTATTATATGGCATGCAAAATAAAGTTTTTCACAATATAGATAATAAAGCTAAATCTAAACCTCTCCTTAGAGGTAATACCCTGTAATCCAGGCAGTATTCTGGTAAATTCAGCTGGTCAGTTGATCATTTACCCATGATATTGCATTTATAATTGAACATTCACATGCAGACTATTTAAGAATTCTAATATCTATTTATACTGGAATACATTGTGGAACTCAAAGCTTTATTTTCTCAATATTGACTAGAATAAACAATCTTTGTTCTAGTCAATATTGACTAGTGACACGTTCTACCAAGCATTCGTTGAAATATTTTCACAAGAAGGTTAGTACATATAAAATTATGTCCAAAATTGGATTTTCAGTTCAGTTCTGCATTGTAAGTAAACCTTCTTATACTAACTGAAAAGGTTCTTCCAACGGTCCAAAGTGTAAAGTTTAAGCACCAATAACTTCATTTACAATGACATGTGTATTGGACAACCACAGAACCAATGTTTACTGGTGGTTGTGTTAATATTTAGCCCAAGAAAATTGACAGGAGGGGAGGTTGGTTTTGTTGTTAGGATAGATTCAAAATCGCCTTGTGAAGCATCACACTCTGCTTGTGATCCAAGTGCCAGAGTGTGTTGGTACCCCTCAGAAGAGAAAGTGAAACACACTCACACCTGTTCTGACCTTTGTTATCCTCAGGACCTTAACCAGGGTAACACCAGTGTGAGCAATATATAAAGAAATCTTGTTTTTACAGACTCAAATATTTCACTCATTTTCCTCAAGTCAAATAATGTTATTTTTATGCAGTTTAATGCTGAATAGATAACTACTAAATTATGCAAATATCATCCACACTGCATGAAGGCAGCAAGAAGTTTACTTCTTCTACACACTCATATCAACACATTAATAGCTCCTTGCTCAAACCACAAATTCCAATAAACGTTTATTTTCTGTATTTTTATGTATTATGTCTTTCTCTCCTGGAGTTTTCACTCTATATCATAGAGAATTGGTTCACAGTGTCCATCGTGCAGTAGATTTGAATGAGTTTGAAGCGAATTTGACAGTGAAATCAATGCATATATTTCCTGTGAAGAGACAAAAGGGTTGCAGTAACTCAGCGGGTCAGGCAGCATCACTGGATGCAGGTCAGACAGCATCTCTGGAAGCAGTATATTAAATACTATATTTGCTGTTACCTTTTATTACTTGTGTTTTAGTAGGCAGGGTAATCTTGCGACAGCTGTTTTCCTAATTTCATTTTGGGGATTTGTGTATCGCTGCCAAGCCCAGCATTTATTGCTCAAATTGCCCTTGAGAAAGAGAGTCAAGAGTCATGAGTGTTTTATAGTCATGTGTCCCAGATAGAACAATGACATTGTTACTTGCTGCAGCACAACAGGATATGTAAATATAGTACACTGTAAACAATATGATAAACGAGAGAGAGAAAAAAAGTTCAGTGTATATATACACATACAAGTACACACACACGTACACACACACACACACACACACACACACACACACACACACACACACACACACACACACACACACACACACACACACACACACACACACACACACACACACATATATATACACACACATACTCAAAAAACAAACAATAATAGTGTAATAATAATAATAATAATAATAATAATAATAATAATAATAGTAGTCTATTGAAGTTCAGAGCTGATTTGAGGTTTTATTTGTAGTGTTTAATAGCCTGATGGCTGCAGGGAACAAGCTGTTCCTGAACCTGTCCCCTCCCATTCCCTCACTGGCCTTGTTGTCCTGAGCCTCCTCCACTGTCAGAGTAAGGCCACACGCAAATTGCAGGAACAACACCTTATATATTGCTTGGGCAGTGTATAACACAGCAGTATGAATATTGATTTTTCTAATTTCAAGTAATCTTTGAATTCCCTCTCTCCCTGTCCTTCCCCCACCCTAGTCATCCCGCTAATTTCACTGTTCGTATCCCTTCGTTATCGCCTCTTCCACAGCCAACTATGGACCATTGTGGGCTCCACCTGTCTTGGGTCATCGGTGCTGGCTCTAATTTGTTCTGTATTTTTTCGTACCTCTAATTTCTCTCTCCCCTGACTCTGAGTCTGAAGAAGGATCTCAACCTGAAACGTCACCTATTCCTTTTCTCCAGAGATGCAGCCTGACCTGCTGAGTTATTCCAGCACCTTGTGTCTATTTTGGTTTATATGTGCCTGGCCCGGTCAGAAACCAGTCGAGTTTCTGGTCAGTGGTTAACCACAGGATACTGATAGTGGGGAATTTGATGATGATAATGCCGATCAACGTCTGAAGAAGGGTCTCGACCCGAAACGCCACCCATTCCTTCTCTCCAGAGATGCTGCCTGTCCCGCCGAGTAACTCCAGCTTTTTGTGTCTAACGTGAAAGGAAGGTATAAGGAAATAACTGCAGATGCTGGTACAAATCGAAGGTATTTATTCACAAAATGCTGGAGTAACTCAGCAGGTCAGGCAGCATCTCAGGAGAGAAGGAATTGGTGACGTTTCGGGTCGAGACCCTTCTTCAGACTGATCAGCGGTATAGATTTGCTCTGCAAAGCTGCAGGCATTTCCTGCCATGTGGGAACTCTGATTTCTCATTGATTTCTCTAACTTCAGATAGTTCCTCTGTCCCTCTCTTTCCCCTCCCCCTTCCCAGTTCTCCCACTGTCTTCCTCTTTCCAACTACATCCTATCTTCGTCCCTCCACCTCCCCTGACATCAGTCTGAAGAAGGGTCTTGACCCGAAACGTCACCCATTCCTTCTCTCCAGAGATGCTGCCTGTCCCGCCGTGTTACTCCAGCTTTTTGTGTCTAACGTCAAAGGAAGGTGGTTCGAATCTCCCTAATTGTCAATGGTCATCACTGGCACTTCCGTGACACAAATATTGCATTACGAGTAACTGATGCAAATAATGAGCCCCAGAAATATCATTCTGTTTGAATTACACATAAAAAGCCACAGGAAATTGAAATAGGAAATTATCATGGAAATGGATACTGATTAATGCACTTTTCACGTTTCACTGAATTACACCACATTACTGTTTACTATGGCATGAATCAGAAGCGATCAGAATTCTTATATATTGCAATATCAGTATGTCTGATCTTTAAAAAATACAATTTGATACTGCACTAATACAATGAGATTTTATTCTCTTCTCTGTGTATTGAGGTATCATTTATCATGTGGTGGATTGAAATAACTAAGATTATTTTTTACTTGTGACCTCTCTTCAATCATTAGAAAGCAAATAATTCGATCCATGCAGAAAGCTGGAATGCCAAGTGAAATCATCGATGTACATTTATTCACTCAGAGTTCACTCTCAGCAACTCATATTTTAAAGCTACAGAGGCCTGAGAACCAATAACAATACGCCGCACAAAACTAACCCTTTTGCTTTGTGCAAAAAAAATGTCATTAAGCAAACTAAAAGGCCTAAAAAAGAATTCATGGTGCAGATTGTTTCAATGTTACGACAGCAACAACACTCTAGCCTTTAGTTTCCATTTCCAGCCATTGGTGATTAAATTATTTGCTGGTTTATGTTCCTCAGCTGAACAAATTTTGTGTGCACCCCATCTTTTTTATGTCAGCATTTACAATGGTTGTTCCACTCACTCTCTTCACCAACCATCATCAAATCATGAGATCATGAGTCGGAAGAATAGTCTCAACCACGAAACGTCACCCATTCCTTCGCTCCGTGCTGCATGTCCCGCTGAGTTACTCCAGCATTTTGTGTCTATCATGAAACACAAGGTTGTCTGAAGAACTACTTCAGTTATTTGATAATGTAAACTAAGCAGCGACATATTGAAAATTAAGCAGGTTTATTTGTTTAATTTGTAGACAGGAGATGAGTTACATAGATCATGGAACAGTACAACATAGGGACAGGTTCATCAATGCACAATGTCTGTGCCTAATATGATGCCAAGTTTAACTAATTTCTGCCTGTATGTGATCTATATCGACCATGACAGAAAGAGTAAGCACACATTTTGTTTACTTACATATAAACTATTAATTATCTAACGTTGAACTAACAATCCAGACACCAAGAAGTATTTGAATAGGACAGGATAAAATATGCCATAACAACCTGAAGCTGAGAATGGGGGAAGGGCCATGAACAAAGCAAAAATTCATCCAGGAATTTGGAGATCTCCATGCAATGTAAATCACAAGCGACAGGCTCACGACAGCTGGAAGATTGATGGGCCTAACATTCACACTCATCTTCCACATCCAGGACTGACTCTCACTTTTGCATAAAGGATGGTACGTTTATATGTCCACTAGCGATTAACCCTCTGGACAAAATGCTTTGAACAAGTTCCAGCAACTACAACTGCATGCATTATACGTAAAACTATATGGAAATAGGAAAGTTCAGTCAGACTGCACCTTCCAAAAGTAATAAGTAGCAACATAGGAAACTGAATAAGAAGAAATGTTCACATATAGACTACCAGCTGATTAACAAAAAAAGGCTTAGAAAATAGTTTAAATTGTAGTAAACCAAGCGTTGTCAATCAAACTGGTTTTATTAACGAAACAGCGGTTGAACACACGCGCGCTTAGTTAGGAGAACAGTTTGGTGCTTGTTGCTGTTGAGAGGAGCACCACACATCTGTCCACTCGTGGGCTCGAGCTGAGCTTCTCATCTCTAACTCTCAACTATCATCTTCAACTGTCAACCGTCATTTCCAACTGTCAGCTGTCAACTCCCTGTCACGTGATCGTTCCAGTTCTGGTGACGAAGGTTCGATCAGTAAGTGGCTTGACCCCCAGGTGCCACCACAAAATGAGCATTATGACTCCATTAGGAGTGTAAGAATAGCTAAACGATGAGAAGACCAAAGATAGGCACGGAAAACTGGAGTAACTCAGCAGGACAGGCAGCATCTCTGGGTAGAAGGAATGGGTGACGTTTCAGGTCGAGACTCTTCATCAGA
Source organism: Rhinoraja longicauda (assembly GCF_053455715.1). Taxonomy (NCBI): domain Eukaryota; kingdom Metazoa; phylum Chordata; class Chondrichthyes; order Rajiformes; family Arhynchobatidae; genus Rhinoraja; species Rhinoraja longicauda. Next base: position 88,055,135 of record NC_135955.1, read on the forward strand.
ATAGTTTGGGGAAAGGGAAACGAGAGATATAGACGATGATGTGGAGAGATAAAGAACACTGAATAAAAGACAATAAGAAGACCAATGTCTGTTTATTTTGCCTTCTATTTTCCTGGTAATTGTGTGATACAATCACAGCTGACATCTTGATCAGCAATGGGACCCAGTCATAGATTCATAGAATGATAACAGCAATGACAACAGCAATGGGGCGGCACGGTAGTGCAGCGGTAGAGTTGCTGCTTTACAGCGAATGCAGCGCCGGAGACTCAGGTTCGATCCTGACTACGGGTGCTGCACTGTAAGGAGTTTGTACGTTCTCCCCGTGACCTGCGTGGGTTTTCTCCGAGATCTTCGGTTTCCTCCCACACTCCAAAGACGTACAGGTATGTAGGTTAATTGGCTGGGTAAATGTAAAAAATTGTCCCTAGTGGGTGTAGGATAGTGTTAATGTGCGGGGATCGCTGGGCGGCACGGACTTGGAGGGCAGAAAAGGCCTGTTTCCGGCTGTATATATATGATATGATATGATAAATGAGGCCATTCAGCCCTTTTTTTGGTTTGTGGTGCAACTCTCTTAGTACAATGTAGCCAGACCAATATTCACCATTGCACCACGGAATGATAATTTATTTTGTTTTTAATTGCTGGTCCAATTCTCTTCTGAAAGTTATGATTGAGTTTACTTCCACCACTCTGTCAGGGCAATGCGAACTACTCACTGAATGAAGAGGTTTTTCTGATGTTACATTTGATTTCTATGCCCATCACGTTATATCTATGGCTTCTGGTACTTGGCCCACCTGTGTATGTATTGCTGAGAGTCCTTGTTATCTGAATTATTCTATCTTCCATGATCATTGGAGAAAAATCCAAACCTTTCCCCATAAATCATGTTCATCATTCCTGGAGCCAATTTCATGAAGGAGGAACAGCCTCATATTTTGCTTGGGCACAGCGGTATGAATATTTATTTCTCTAATTACAAGTAACACTTGCATTTCCTATCTCTCCGCCCCTCCCTCACCCTAGTTGTCCTGCTAGTTCTACTGTTTGCATCCATATGTTCCCTTCGTTATCACCTCAAGGAATCAAGGGATATGGGGAGAAAGCAGGAACGGGGTACTGATTTTGGATGATCAGCCATGATCATATTGAATGGCGGTGCTGGCTCGAAGGGCCGAATGTCCTACTCCTGCACCTATTCTCTATGTTTTTATGTCTATGTTTCTTCCACAGATAAAAATGGACCATTGTGGGTTCCACCTTTCCTTGGTCATCGGTGCTGGCTCCGATTTGTTCTGAACCTTTTCATTCCTCTAGTTTCCTTCTCCACTGAATCTCAGTCTGAAGAAGGTTCTCGACCCGAAACATCACCTATTCCTTTTCTCCAGCGATGCTGCCTGACCCGCTGAGTTACTCCAGCAGTTTGTGTCTATCATAAAATTAATTAATCTACAAGTGATCAAAACATGAAATTATGAAAATAAGCTGAAATCGCACAGGCCCAAAGCCACAATTAGTTCCATCGTTTTCTGTTAGCTCCCCGTCTAATATACATTTTAATAAATTCATCCTATCTTCTTCTTCCACCATTTTCCCAGTCTCTTCCATAGATTTAGGATTCCATCACCAGAATGTTCAGGGGAGCCAGCGATGATGAAGGGGGGGAAGGGGGGGGGGGGGGGGTGATGGTGGGTTAGAAACTCAAGGGTAAGTTATCAGTGAAATATGCAGCAGTGAGGTTGATATGATGCCTTCCCTGATTTTTAATTTTTATCACTGCCCTTCCACCAGGCCAGTCTCCCATCTGTTCTGGATGAGTAAATATCATAAGAGCATATGGAATAGGAGTAGAATGGGGCCATTCGGCCCATCAAGTCTACTCCGCCATTCAATCATGGCTGTTCTATCTCTCTCTCCTAACCCAATTCTCCTGCCTACTCTCAATCACCTCTGACACCCGTACTAATCAAGGCATATATTGTCACAGATTAATTTTAAATTTACCTCTCTTCAGCTGGAGTGCATTTTCTCTAGTTTTACCCAGGCAGTGAAATAACTTACTATTGTCTCTATTTACACGTTCCTTTAGTCTACTGGAAAGTGTAATCCCATCAGAGACTGCAGATGCTGGAATCGTGAGTGAAAAACAAACTGCGGTAGAAACTCCAGAGATCTTTTCTTCAGAGATGCTGCCTGACCCGTTGAGTTACTCCAGCACTTAGTGTCTATTTGCTGGGGAAAAAATCAGTGGGTCAGGCAGCATCCGCAGATGGAAATGGATAGGTGACATTTTGGATCCTGGCCTGAAATGTCACCTGTCTATTTCCCTCTACAGATGTGCCTGACCCTCTGAGTTCCTCCAGCAGTTTGTTTTTTGCTCAGTGTGATCACATCAACCCTTTTCTAATCAGCGATGCCCAATTTACACAATTGCTGTTCATAATCTAATTCCTCAGTCACTTTAACTAACCACCTCAGTATGCCTTCATCAATTTTGCACGCATGTGATGGTAACCAGAAGTATTCCATGGCTAGAGTCACAGACCTATACAGCATGGAAAAAGGCCCTTCAGCCCAACTTGCCCATCCCGACCAACATGCCCCATCTGCATTAGTCCCACCCACCTGTGTTTGGCCCATATCCGTCTAAACCTATCATAAATGCTGCCTAATTGCTTCTTAAACGTTGCGATAATACCTGCCTCAACTACCTCCTCCAGCAGCTCATTTCATGCACCCACCACCCTTTGTGTAAAAAAGTTACCCCTCAGGTTCCTATTAAATCTTTCCCTCTTCACCTTAAACCTATGTCCTCTGTCTTCATGCTCAGATATGGGGCCCAAAACCGTACTCAATATTCCAAATGCGGTCTGACCAGTGCCCCATAAAGCATCAGCATTACATCCTTAAAGCCTCAGAATTACATCCTTGATGAAAATAATGGCAGGATTACCTCAATATTTCAGCTCATTGCTGACCCTTTAATATACCCTACATCTGATTTGCTTTAGTTGCTGATCCTGACCATTTCTGTTCTATTTGGATAATGGACCTTTGCTCAAGATTTTTTTCTTCCCATGTGATGTGAAGGTCATACCATTAAAAAAAAAAATCCCCAGAGTTTAATTATTTTTTTGTTTATTAATGTACCTCAGTTGTAATTAAGAAGGTGAAATAAGCGCTGACCAAAGTGTAGGAAAAGCACAGGAAAATATTCGAACACAAGTTTTGGATTAATTTTATCGCTTTAATGTTTTCTGCCTGGTTTAAATGTATTCATCTTTCCAAATGTATTATATATTATGTAAGAATGTTTTGTAAGAACATATATAGACGAAGAAAGGTCAGAGTAGTATTTGCAGTCGAGGGGTGAATAATGTGGACCAGGAACATGTGGCAAAACTTCACAACTACATCGTATCAGTTACTATTCTTTAAACCAAACAAATAGAAAACCAGTTTAGAGTTCAACATTTCTTTACATGCACTGGTATAAACTTCTAAGGCTGATTTGATGAATACTAGTCCCAAATGAAAACCCACCTAAAGGCACTGCATATTGGTAAATCATAGACATACTCATGGGAAGAGTAACTGTAATCTCCCACCAAATTCATTACTGGGTGTTTATGGAGATATATTTTTACTGTGCTTCTAATTGTGCACTGGCAGAGATAAGAATGTAATCATGCAAATGCTCTGATTTTGGGCATATCAAACAAAATCGAACAAAAGTTATTTTGGTTAAAATCATGATGTTTGAGAAAAAGTTTCAGAGAAGTAAGCTTGCTACACTCAAGCAAGAAACAAAATTGGATATCACTGAATGTTAAAGCGGGCTTACAGAAGAAATTGCCCAAAGCTGAAAATAAAATCTTTGTACAAATATCCAATAAAAAAGCATTATATACTTGTAAAAATAGTGTTTCCATAAAGGAGACATGCAATGGTACAGCTTTGCTCCCTTTACTGAGGAAATGAATCTGTTCCCAGTAACCCATGCAATGTGTGGTTTAGCTAATGAGATATCCTATGGGAGTTATATGTGTTTGGTCTCCTTACAAACAGAAAGATTCTGCGGTGGGAAACACAGCTCCATCAAAGGTTCTGTACATAAATTGTTTCCATTTGGTTAAAGCAAGGTCATCTTTTTGTGGAAAGATTACTGAAAATGAACTGCTTTGAATTGCACCTCCATTCCGCAGTGGTGCTTTTGCATTCGCACTAACCCCTCTGGCTGATTGTAAGACACAAAGACATTGTACTCTGTATCCTGAATCAACCTTCAATTGCATTTTAACCATACACGAATGAAACCTGAGCTTTTACGTACAACTTTCATTCATCTTTTATGTGTTTGACAACTTTAGCTCAATGTTATTGTTTCTTCACCTGCAATTAATGTTCTTGGGGTTTCCGTTGATTATCAAAATTTGTGATTTTTCTCGATTTTTTTTTTCTTCGTGTCACAAATGAGCCTTCACAGAGGTTAGCAATAAGAACATTACTGCAGATGCTGGTACAAATTGAAGGTATTTATTCACAAAATGCTGGAGTAACTCAGCAGGTCAGGCAGCATCTCGGGAGAGAAGGAATGGGTATTCCCACCCATTCCTTCTCTCCCGAGATGCTGCCTGACCTGCTGAGTTACTCCAGCATTTTGTGAATAAATACCTTCGATTTGTACCAGCATCTGCAGTTATTTTCTTATACTACTTGTTGCTCCACTGCGATTTCTCCTCAAGGTATGTCCACTTTGAAGAAGTTCTCCTCCTCTCTTCGACGAGAGTTTAGCAACATGTTCTCTCGCTGCTCCCCCTCTGTGACATCTGTCTGAAGAAGGGTCTCGACCCGAAACATCACCCATTCCTTCTCTCCCGAGATGCCGCCTGACCTGCTGAGTTACTCCAGCATTTTGTGAAGCATAAGAACATTTCTCATTATGCACAGAAAAGTAAAACTGGTGCTGCAGCTTCAAACATTGATGTTGACCTTGTCATCCCTTAACTGGGAAGGTTACGAATGGAGACATATGAAAGGGCAGATGCTGGAAACTTGAGTGCTGGAGGAACTCAATGGGTCCACAGAGTGCTGGAGGAACTCAATGGGTCAGGCAGCATCTATGGAGGGGATGGATAGACAACATTTCAGGTTAGGATCCTTCTTCAGATTGATTATGAATTGAAATATCATTAGTCCATTCCCTCCTCAGATAATGCCTGATCAGCTGAGTTCCTCCAGGATATGAATGGAGTGTAGCCAGTGTTATCACTACTGAGGCAATCAGTGAATGTATAAGTCAGCAGCTTGATACAGGAGAAGATCGTTCATGCAAGATTTTAATGCATCCTATGGATTTGGGGAGGTGTCGGAGCAATCTGTAGTAAGTTTTAAAGCTGCCCAATTTGATGTCAGGAAAGTATTTCCCTGTACTTCTCCGTGGGTTGTCACCTTGTCGTGGTGGAGAAGCTTGTGGGGTCCTGAGATCCTGAGAGCGATGCCGTCTGGAGCTATACTCCTGGTAGGGTCACCCATGGCATTAAGGTCGAGGGGGAGGTCCCTGACAAAGAGCAATCCAACCAAGACCTCAACGGTGGAACAGGCAGAGGATGTTGGCTGACTTTAGTGGAGCGTCACAACGGCTGGGAAGGCGGATGAAGGCTGCAGCAGAAAGGTGTCCCGGTCGTCTTGGATTCCATGCCACTGGATCCTGACCCAAATCTGTCAAGGACCGTATGATGGCTGTCTGTGCACCTGTCTCCCCATGTTAAACAAACTCACGCACAGGCATCCTAAAAGAGGACAGTCACACCCACTTCGAGTGACCACCGATGATGATTTCCCTGGATCTCCGTTCACTTGACAATAATAAGAGTGTCAAGAGTGTTTAATTGTCATATATACCAGGAAAGGAACAGTTAAATTCTTACTTGCTGCAGCTTTACAGGCACATTAATGCACCAACGCAATAAATAAATATAGAATAATTAATAATATAATAAATTATCAGGAACACTAGTTAACCAGACCGTAATAATGCAAACCAAAGTATGTAGTGCACCCTATACAGAGTTCATAATGGTTTGGTGCTGAGGTAGGGTTGTGGTTGGGTTTATGCAGTATGGTTCAAGAGTCTGAGAAGCTGCTCTTTAGACTTTAATTTAGACTTTAGTCATGAGCAACATGCCTCATTGGTTCAATGGTGCTTTATTGTCATGTGTGCTTTGCACAGTGAAATTCCTTTTTGCATTGCTCACACATACACAAGTTGCCATATTTTGGCGGCAGTTACAAAAGTCCAAAATCAGGTCCACCAGCCCGATGTACTGGAATGGCTCCTGATCCAGGTGAGCCTCAGGCCGCTGCAGGGCCTCCTCCGTCGCCTTCGACCAGCTCGGCCTACGAACCGACGTCCCTCTCCCCGCCCGACCACCTCTGTGTCCTGGGGGTGCCTCCTGCAGCCAACCTTGAGGACGGTGGAGGCAATACCCCAGTCCCTCTCCTACCGGCCCACTAACAGCTCTCCCCTCCTCGACTCTTCAGTCTTTGGGGCCAATGTTCGGCAGTTCCCGAGCTTCCTCCGCAGGCAGCAGCCCCTCCGAGTCTACCTCAGTTCGGCTCCACAATGCATTCCGGGAGCCTTTCGCTGCCTCCGCTGCACATCCTGGGAATTTGATTAACCAATACTGTTTGATTAGTACGGGTGTCAGGGGTTACGGGGAGAAGGCAGGAGAATGGGGTTGAGAGGCAAAGGTAGATCAGCCATGATTGAGTGGTGGAGTAGATTTGATGGGCTGAATGGCCTAAATTCTGCTCCTATCACTTATGAATCTATGAACTTAGGAATACCAATAATAATAGCAATAACAAGGAAAGCAACAAAATGCATCTAATTCCAGAGTCAGCAAACTAAAGTATTGTTGTACAGTGGGTCTATCACCAGATGATTGGGATGTGCACTGATGGGGCCAGTCTCTCAATACTGTGGGTTTAGAAACGTCTATCACTGTAACACAGAGCGCTGTATTGGCGGACGCAGATCTGTCACTTTATAACAGGTGCCACGGAGACGACGACTGAGGACCCATCCGCCGCGGACCAAGGACGGAGTCCCGGCTCTCCCACCACGGACGAAGAATTGGTCCGAGCCACTGGTGTCCACAGGAACCGTGCCGCCGAGAGTGAGGAAGGACCGAGAGCGAGGTGGACCGACGAGAGCAATGGGGGACCCGGCAGGGGGTTCCGCCGAGAACAAAGAGAACAAAGAGGGGAGCCGGCCGGAGAGGGGAGGGCCAAGGGGGAGCCAACAACGCCTGTTGCAACATGCGGCGGCAGGCAGTAGATTTGACTGTTCATTACTTTTTGTAAATTGTCAGCGCCCAAAACGTGGCGACACTTGTCTACTGCCTCGGCTGTATGCAAAACAAATCATTTTACTGTACCAAGGGATACGTGACAATAAAGTATCATTCAATAGACAATAGACAATAGGTGCAGGAGGAGGCCATTCAGCCCTTCGAGCCAGCACTGCCATTCAAAGTGATCATGGCTGATCATTCTCAATCAGTACCCCGTTCCTGCCTTCTCCCCATACCCCCTGACTCCGCTATCCTTAAGAGCTCTATCCAGCTCTCTCTTGAATGCATTCAGAGAATTGGCCTCCACTGCCTTCTGAGGCAGAGAATTCCACAGATTCACAACTCTCTGACTGAAAAGGTTTTTCCTCATCTCAGTTCTAAATGGCCTACGCCTTATTCTTAAACTGTGGCCTCTTGTTCTGGACTCCCCCAACATTGGGAACATGTTTCCTGCCTCTAACGTGTCCAACCCCTTAATAATCTTATACGTTTCTATAAGATCTCCTCTCATCCTTCTAAATTCCAGTGTATACAAGCCTAGTTATAATTTATAAAGTATCATTCATTCATTCATTCATTTATTCATTTTTTCATTCATTCATTCAATCATTCATTCATTCATTCATTCATTCATTCATTCATTCCTTCATTCATTCAGGACATACAGTATCGTTGGGCTTTACACTGTAATACATACTGGTTTGGACAGGTCTGCCTGTCTATTCCCTCCACAGATGCTGCCTGACCTGCTGCATTTACTTTGTGTTTTTGCTCCTGCTTGGAAAGAAAGCTCACACATGGAACGGCAGATGTTGGATACTTGAGCAAAACACAAAGTGCTGGAGAAACTCAGCGGGTCAGGCAGCATCTGTGGAGGGATTTGACAGGTAACCGTTCAGGGTCGGGAACCTTCTGAATGGTCACCATTGACTGTAACAGCAAGGACAAAAGATTTGGTCGGAACTTGACTGGGTAAATAACTCCTGGCTTCTTTAATCTGTGATGAGAGTGATCAATGTGGCGTCAGAATCCAAAACTGTGTACCAAAAGGGGGAGAAAGAGCAGCGAATATCAATTTAAGTAAACACTGGCTTCATTATGTCAATATTTAAACTTTTACATCTCTTTGGGGTGCCATAGAACAACTTCTTGCATGGAAAAGAAAGATTAAGGAAATAACACATGGCCAAATATTTTTATTTGTCCTACATATCACAGTGAGAAAAATGCTCTATAATTACTTCCTGCTGGGAACAGGATATTTGATTGAGCGACCCCTGTAGTATCCTGCTAATCAATATAAATATTTTACATGAGCATTTGAATCCGAGCAACAAAATGTTTGCTTAAGTGTCTGGCTGTGGCTTTGTAGGTGGCATCATTGTATTCCATTATCCAAACATATATGCTTGTCAATTTCCTTCTGTCATCAGCAGCAAACGTTGGCTTTTCATACGTATCGTTCGGTAAAATCCCAGTGGCGTTTCCTCTTGCCCGCTCACCCCATGAGATGGTGATGAGGTGTCTGTCATTTTTATCACTGAATGTGACGTTGAGCAGATTTTTTATTGTTCAGTTTTCTGAGCTTCCTACATATTTTGGGTTATTGTCTCCTCTCAGTCAGAATGGAGCCAAGGCAATGCAACCAAAAGACTAATGCAAGGCCTTTTTTCCTTTGCAAACAACAGTTACTGTAACCATCCTTGTGCTACTGTAAGCCGACTGGCATTTTGTGCTGCAAGATCTAGTGCTTGATATTCCAGTCGGATGGCAGTAAGCCAACATTTTCTATAATTCATATATCAAGGGGTAATGAACATAATAGCTTTGATTCTGTCAGTTTATTTAACAATCACTCTGCACTTATGCACAATAATAAACCCATAATGGTTCTAATAGTTCTATCTTTTGGCAATTATTTACAAATAGGATTAATTTGATTATAATCTTGATAATTCCATTGATTTATTTTATTGCACAAATTAATTGGGGGATCTGTGTTTTCACTTGTGTTTTAAAATGTATTTACAAGATCGGAAATCTCTGCAATCTCTACAATCATATTTATTCTGATGAAAAAAACAGATTGGCAGTGAGAAAGTTATTGTGGTGAAAGATCTGAGTTAACATGTTGAGCGCAATTATCTGACATCTGAGCCACCCTGGCTTAGTATTTGTGTCTATTGATGTTAAGTTCACTTTTTATAGCGTTAGTCCCAGGTCTCTGTGGTCATCATGACTTGGAATTTGAAGGGAAAAAAAACACCATCTGGGACAAATTTCACAAACACCAGCTGAAGACTGTATTTAACAGCACATATATTCCACAAGTGGGGTCCGTATCAAGCAACTTCAATTTTTACAGCATTTTTAATGTAATGGAAAATGAATGACAGGCCAAAGGAGTCAGTGAGCATATTGTTTATCTTACAGAAGGGAGGGTGAATGGGACAGTGCAAGTGTGTTTAGGAAGACAATTTACCATATGGAAAATAACCTGTGATCAGCGTGGGTGGCAGGTGCTTTGGCTGAGGGAAATTAGCCCAGACAGCACTCAATAGGTTTGGGTCTGGAGATAGATGGCAAATCCCCTTGAGCACCATAATCAATCACGTTTCAGCCTCCTGGCTTAATCTGTGGTTATAACAGGGAGAAAAATCAGGGTGAGAGGGCGGAGACACAAGAGACTACAGATGTTGGAATCTTGAGCAAAACACAAATTGCAGGATGAACTCAGCGGATCAGGCAACATCTGCGGAGGGAATGGACAGGCAATCATATCATCATCATATCATATATATACAGCGCGGAAACAGACCTTTTCGGCCCACCAAGTCCGCACCGCCCAGTGATCCCCGCACATTAACACTATCCTACACCCACTAGGGACAATTTTTACATTTACCCAGCCAATTAACCTACATACCTGTACGTCTTTGGAGTGTGGGAGGAAACCGAAGATCTCGGAGAAAACCCACGCAGGTCACGGGGAGAACGTACAAACTCCTTACAGTGCAGCACCCGTAGTCAGGATCGAACCCGAGTCTCCGGCGCTGCATTCGCTGTAAAGCAGCAACTCTACCGTTGCGCTACCGTGCCGCAATGTTTAAGATCTGGAAAAAAGCACATAAGTTCATAAGTTCTAGGAGCAGAAATAGGCCATTCGGCTCATCGAGTCTACTCCGCCATTCAATCATGGCTGGCGGTGCAGTGGTAGAGTTGCTGCCTTACAGCACCAGGGTTCGAACCTGATTACGGGTGCTTGCCTGTACGGAGTTTATACATTCATCCCGTGACCGCATGGGTTTTCTCCGAGATCTTCGGTTTCCTCCCATACATCAAAGACCTACAGGTTTGTAGGTTAATTGGCTTGGTATAAGTATAAATTGTCCCTCGTGTGTGTAGGATCATGTTAATGTGCGGGGATCGCTGGTCGGTGCGAACTCGGTGGGCTGAAGGGACTGTTTCCACGGTGTATCACTAAAAAAAAAGTCTACTCTGCCATTCAATCATGGCTGATCTATATTTCCCTCCAAACCCCATTCTCCTGCCTTTGCCCCATAACCCCTGACACCCTTTACTAATCAAGAGTGTTGTGTTTCAAGGGAAACAAGTGACAAGGGTAGAGGTAAGGGGGTAGATGAGCAATTTGATGGGCACAGAAATATTATGATGGCGGAAGACCAATAGCCGAGTAGCTTTGGGAATTTGAATAAGCAATTGGAAATAATTTAGGGAAGATGTTTTACAGGGATGAATGATATTGGAAGAGTTGTTTTTTATATGGTTTTTAAATTCCAAACTTTGTCAACTTATTGAAAGGCAGAGGAGGCGTGGAAGAAGTACGGCTAATTCCTCTTACCACGCCTTAGTTTTTTTAGTTTAGTTTAGAGATACGCCGCAGAAACAGGCCCTTCGGCCCACTGAGTCCACACCGACCAGCGATCCCCGCACATTAACACCATGCCACACACACTGGGGTCAATTTACATTTATACCAAGCCAATTAACCTACAAACCTGTACGTCTACGGAGTGTGGAAGGAAACTGAAGATTTCAGAGAAAACCCACACTGGTCACAGCCTGACTGCGGGAGAAGACGGCAGGGGAAGAGAAAAGACATTCTGGCCTTCCATCACAGTGAGGAGGGGACTGGAGGAGAATCACTGTGATGGATGTTTCTTTTTTTTGTGTTTTGTGTTGGTTGGGGTTGTGTAATTTGCTTATTTTATTGCTCTTATTGTTGGACAGTGGGTGACGAAATCTCGTCCAAAAAACTTGTTTTTTGGATGACAAATATGGATATCCTGAATCCTGAACATAGAGCAACCCGTAGTCGGGATCGAACCCGGGTCTCTGGCGCTGTAAGGCCGCGGCTTTACCGCTGTGCCACTGTACCATCTTATTTCCTTTGTTTTTGTATGGAAGTGATCACCATCAACCTCAATCTTATTAGTTAGAATATTAGATAAAAGCAAAGGTCAATGGAGCTGGTAAGGTCAAGAAGGTGCCCATTAACATGGGTTAATCGTCATCCTCTTTGCGTTGCGAGAGGGGGTGATATTAGAAGGACATACTGGTACAAATGTTAGTTATAGTTGGAAACACAGACCAAGATTATGTTTGTCAGCATTGCTCTCCAGGTAATACAAATACTGCAGCATGAAAGCTGGTAATGATAATGAATGCATTGCAGCAAGCAACAGCCCTTTATACACAAATAGAGTCGTAGACTTAGAGTGATATAGTGTGAAAACAGGCCCTTCAGCCCAACTTGCCCACACCGGACAAAATGTCGCAACTACACTAGTCCCACCTGCCTGCGTTTTGGCCCAGATCCCTCCAAATCTGCCCTTTCCATGTATATTCAACTGAGTTAGCAAAGACATGATTCCTAATTGGGACTTTATTCCTTGAAGTGCAAGAGCCTGAGGCATGATCTTATGGAGGTGTATAGAATCATGTGGGAATAGATAAGATGAATACACAGAGTCTTTTACCCAGAATAGGGAAATAGGTATAGTCTATGGTGAGAAAAGGAAAATTTAATAGGAATCTGAGGGACAATATTTTCAAACAGAGGGTGGTGTGTATATGAAACAAGCTTCCAGAGAAGGTAGTTGAGGCAGGTAGTATTTTAAATAGAATTTAAAAGAAACTTGAACATTGGATAGGAAATATTTTGTGGAATATGAGTCAAGTTTGGGCAAATGGCACTAGCTTAAAAGGGGCATCTTCGTCGGCATGGATGAGTTGGGCTGAAGGGCCTGTTTCTGTGCCCTGTGACTATGACCCCATGTTCAGCCTTGCACTGGGAAAGCGAGACAATTAGGCATCACGGTATCTATTCTTAAATACGTCGCAGAACAAACTTTCTTCCACTCTGAAACCATCCACTGGGAGAAGAAGACCAGAACAGAAATGATGTAACCAGAACTCTATGGATTAGTCAAAATTGAGATGACAACCAGTTTTACTACTATTTACCATTTACCATAATATATTTTTAGTCCTACTCTATTGAATAATTCTACATAAGATCATAATGTGTTTAGTCTGTGCTAATATTTTTCCTCCTTGTGAAACAGCCGTTTTAATCATAACTCTAGATCCATTAAATCTTCCTTCAATAACTCCCTTACACCATTTAAACAAATTTATGAAGTTAGCTTCAGCGTGGATTTATGGCAGAGAGATTCACCCACTCTTTCCTTTTCAGTGCATTTATGTTATATTTCTGTTCTTTCACTATGTTCCAACCAACCAAAAACCCAATCTATCGCTGTTTGTCTTATCATACCCTTTCATAATCTTGAAGCATTGAATTTGACAGCACAGGCCGTTTGGCTAGCATGAGCATGAGATAGTTGTCTTTGCAAGAGCTACTCATTTTTACCCTTTGTCCCATCAATGTTCCTTTAATTTAAGATCACAGAGTGGGTGGATACACAGTCTCTTGCCCAGAGTAGGCGAATCGAGGGCCAAAGGACATAGGTTTAAGGTGAAGGGGTAAAGATTTAATAGGAATCTGAGGGGTAACTTTTTCACACAAAGGGTGGTGGGTGTATGGAACAAGCTGTCAGAGGAGGTAGTTGAGGCTGGGACTCTCCCAACATTTAAGAAACAGTTAGACAGGTACATGGATAGGACAGGTTTGGAAGGATATTGACCAAATGCGGGCAGGTGGGACTAGTGCAGCTGGGACATGTTAGCCGGTGTGGGCAAGTTGGGCCAAAGGGCCTGTTTCCACACTGTATCACTCTATGACTCTCTGACTATGGCTAATTAAAAGTTAAACTATCAGGTCAACTTTACATATTTTATGGTTTGTAGTGAGGAACATCCCTTTTTTACTTGTAAACTGTGATCCTTTTAACATCCTACAGAATCCATATTTCTTGTTTTCATTGGAAGAAAAGGACACATTTCCCACTGAGGTTGTGCCTAAAGATTCACTACATTGGTTCCAGGGATGGCAGCGAATGGTATGTTGGCATTCATAGCAAGAGGATTTGAGTTTAGGAGCAGGGAGGTTCTGCTGCAGTTGTACAGGGCCTTGGTGAGACCGCACCTGGAGTATTGTGTGCAGTTTTGGTCTCCTAACCTGAGGAAAGACGTTCTTGCCTTAGAGGGAGTACAGAGAAGGTTCACCAGATTAATCCCTGGAATGGCGGGACTTGCATATGAGGAAAGACTGGATAGACTGGGCTTGTACTCGCTGGAATTTAGAAGACTGAGGGGGGATCTTATAGAAACATATAAAATTCTTAAGGGGTTGGAGAGCCTAGATGCGGGAAGATTGTTCCCGATGTTGGGGGAGTCCAGAACCAGGGGTCGCAGCTTAAGGATAAGGGGGAAGTCTTTTAGGACCGAGATGAGAAAACATTTCTTCACACAGAGAGTGGTGAGTCTGTGGAATTCTCTGCCACAGAAGGTAGTTGAGGCCAGTTCATTGGCTATATTTAAGAGGGAGTTAGATGTGGCCCTTTTTGCTAAAGGGATCAGGGGGTATGGAGAGAAGGCAGGTACAGGCTACTGAGCTGGATGATCAGCCATGATTATATTGAATGGCGGTGCAGGCTCGAAGGGCCGAATGGCCTACTCCTGCACCTATTTTCTATGTTTCTATGTTTCTATGTAGACAGAGATTTTTAAATGTTGCTCTGTTTTCTTTAGATATTAGAACAATTAGAACAGATCTCATCAAAATTTACAAATTCTCAAAGGACTTGACAAACTAAATGTAGAGATTATGCCTCCCCTTTCGGCTGAGGTGCTTGACAATACGCAATTGTTTGTTTAAGAGTGAGATGAGTAGGAATTTCTTGACTCAACCTATTTCTTCACTCACATCCTCCAATAGGTACATGGATAGGACATCCCCACAAAATGCTGGAGTAACTCAGCAGGTCAGGCAGCATCTCAGGAGAGAAAGAATGGGTGACGTTTCGGGTCGAGACCCTTCTTCAGACTGATGTCAGGGGGGCGGGACAAAGGAAGGATATAGGTGGAGACAGGGAGATAGAGGGAGATCTGGGAAGGAGGCGGGGAAGAGAGGGACAGAGGAACTATCTAAAGCAGGCTCGGCGATCGCTTCGCTCAGCACCTGCGCTCGGTCCGCATTGACCAACCTGGTCTCCCGGTGGCCGAGCACTTCAACTCCCCCTCCCATTCCCAGTCTGACCTTTCTGTCATGGGCCTCCTCCAGTGCCATAGTGAGGCCCCACCGGAAATTTGAGGAACAGCACCTCATATTTCGCCTGGGCAGCTTGCAGCCCAGTGGTATGAACATCGACTTAAGTTCTCCTCCAATAGTCTTGGGGAGAAGGCAGAAGAATGGGGTTGAGAGGGAAAGATAGATCAGCCATGATTGAATGGTGGAGTAGACTTGATGAGCTCAATGACCTAATTCTGCTCCTCGGACTTATGAACTAATAAATTTATGAATTGTTGTAAATAAGTTCAAGGCAGCGAAAATAAAGCAGATGAACGCAATATTGATTATGTTCAAAGGTTCCATGCAAAAAGATACATTACATGCAAAATAACCTTTCTGTATTTATCAGATACTTGCAATGGGATTAAAGCACAAATGATACAAAATCCTAGCTCAAAAATAATTTTATAGAATTTAATTTAATAATTTGATGTGGACTTGCAAAATAAACCACATATATTTCTCTGACAATGCAAAAATATCTATATTTCAAATGTATGTCTGATACAAATTGGATTTACCATTCAGTAACCGAGAACAGAGTGAAAACAATGACGACAAAGGACCAGAAAATAACATTTATTTCAAGCCTGTGAATGTTCCTGTGCCATTTTGCATCTAAATTCTGGTTATTCCAATTAGTCTAACATACCATTGTTCCCTAATTTTAAATGAAAATTCATTTGTAAGATTCTATTTATGAGAAACATCTGTTGAAACCAGCATATAATTGTTACTATAAACCAGTGAAGATGCCATAACCCTCAAATATAATCTCCAGAGGTGGTTTCCAGCTGAGCCTCAAAATTAAAGAGTAGATGTAAACAGCCCCATCCTTTCAAGGGCAGTTATCTTTACTCTCTCCTTAATTTTATCCCCTTCTCTTTCTCTCGCGAGGGGTTTGATCCCTTGCCAAGTACACCCAACAGGGTCAGTCACCCATGAAACTATTATTTGTGTAAGAGATTTCTCAGTAAATGTCTGCAGGTTATTCAAACTTCGGGCATCACAAGTAAACCCATTCATATTCTCAACTGGAATCCACATCAATACATTTTGCGGCTTTGATTGCTGAATAACAATTTGGACTGAAACCCTAGCCATATTCAGTCATAATAACCTACCACGTTGTCTGGGATCAATCACATCAACACCTTCTAAGTATGAAACTTGCGACTTACCTAAATTGTTTAGCTCAAACTCCTCATCACATAAATTCATACTTTCTACTTTTTTGAGTAAATTTCATCTTTATTTTGAGAAAGGGTGTTTGAATAAGAATATTATTTGAATGTCAATTTATGTCATGAATTAATGCCCATTTACAAATGGACTGAAACTGCCTGTGATTATTTGCCATAGGGCTGTCCAATGGAGGGAGTCATGTTTCATCTCATCAACTAGATTTAAACTGATCTGAGAGGTCATAGAATAAAGCTCGATAGCGAAGACCATGATTTCCAAAGAAAGTGGTTCTTTGGTGAAAAAAAATACAATTAAATATAATTTAGACAATAAGATATAGGAGCAGAATTAGGCCATTCAGCCCATTGATTCGGCTCCACCATTCAATCATGGCTGATATATTTTCCCCTCTCAATCCCATTCTCCTGCCTTCTCGCAGTAACCTTTGATGTTCATAAGTTCATGTTCATAAATGATAGGAGCAGAATTAGGCCATTCAGCCCTTCAAGTCTACTTGGCCATTCAATCATGGCTGAGCTATCTCTCCCTCTTAACCTATTCAATAGACAATAGATAATAGACAATAGGTGCAGGAGGAGGTCATTCGGCCCTTCGAGCCAGAACCGCCATTCAATGTGATCATGGCTGATCATTCCCCTGCCTTCTCCCCATAACCCCTGACACCTGTACTAATCAAGAATCTATCTATCTCTGCCTTAAAAATATCAATTGACTTAGCCTCCACAGCCTTCTGTGGCAATGAATTCCACAGTTTCATAAGTTCTGGCGTAAGAATTTCCTCCTCGTCTCCACTCTAAAGGTGCATCGTTTTATTCCAAGACTGTGCTCTCTGGTCCTTTTTGCCACAACTATTTCATCAGTTCATCATATTCTTTCTCATGCATAGAGTGCATGAACGTATATTCTTTCAAATGATAGTATCTTCGATTCATTTTATGAGTTGGTAATGAAGTGTTGCAAGAATCAAACATGGAGAACAGAATTAATGTCCCATTCCATAAAACACTGAAATATGAAAGAATGTAGAGAAATCAAACAGAATTTATAACATCAAAATAATTTTTTTAAGACATTTTTAAATCCAATACTAAAAATATATTAATAAATAATTCTGATTGGGTGATTAGAAGTCAAAATGAACTAATTTATATTGAAACTTAATAGTAAAACCAGATTCTCTTCCTAATTGTCATCTGTGCTTTAATGCAGTTCATTCTGTGGTGCTTACTTAGGAATGGTAAATAATGCTGATAAGATAAAGTGCCACAAACTCACAACATTGGGTCAAACTGTATGAAAAGTACATTGTTTAAAGAAGTATTTTGTTCTCAAGATGCTTGTTTTTTTATTAATAACTACTGCAGAAAAATCAAAATAATTGAAAGGATTTCCAAAAGTGATAGATGAACATTTTATTTTATGCGATAAATGGTTAGGTTTGGATGTGCACAGCCAGGGTTAGCAGTGGACAGGGGTTCATTTGGTTTTATTCAAAGGGAGATGGATAAGTATCTGTAAAGAAGGAATTTGCAGAAGTATCAGGAGAGGGCAGAAGGATGGGACCAACTAGATTCATCTTGAAAACAGCTGGTATCAACTTGACAGGCTAAAGGTCTCCCTTCCATGCTGTAAACATTCTGTTTGTGATTATTGGAAACATATTTTGTGATTAACAATATTCTTAATATTCCTATTGTCATTCCTATGTCAAACAGATCATTGCTTGGTTACCAATTAAACCAGAGTCTAGGCAAAGAGATATTCATTATCTTTATTATAAGCAATTCTGACCTGCAACAAGACTCCAAATTGAGCTCATTTTATCACAAAAATTGTTGTCACACTCTTGAATTCATGATATCCCCTTCATGTATTTCTAACTTTTTGCCTTGATTCTAATCCCTTTTATGTATGCCATAAAAATAAAGTGCTGGAGGAACTCAGTGGGTCAGGCAATAACAGTGGAGGGAATGGAGAGGCGACATTTCGGGTTGGGACCCTTCTTCAGACTGATCGGTTGCCTGTCAATTCCCTCCACAGATGCCGCCTGACCCGCCTGACCCGCTGAGTTCCTCCAGCCTTTTTTTTTCCTTCAAAATTCAAACATCTGCGGTTTGTTTAGTCTCTCTATTATATGCCATTAGTGTTGTTTTTTAGAAAACTATTTTTGACAATTCATTTGTTTGTCATAAGTCCATTCTGTGAATGTGATAAGTACTGCCAGTTCTGTTCTTTTCTGTGGAATCCACTGACTGATATATATTATGGCAGAAAGTTATGGATTGATTAAGTTCATGTAAGCTGAAGAGGTTTCTGGTACTCATCCAAATGGCAGAAATATTAAAGAATTGAAAGGACTTCCAAAAGTGATAAGATGAAAAATGTCTTTACACATTAAAATGGTTAGGTTGTGGGATGCACTGCCAGAGTTAACAGTGAATAGAGATTCGATTGCATTATTTAAAGGGAGATGGATGAGTATGTTTTCAATTCTGTAATATATACACTGGATTGGTACTATAATGCATATTGGTTTAACCCTTGAACACACATATTAATCCCAATGCATGAACACCCATGCCAGAAAAACCTCTAATGCTATAATCATAGTCTTTTTAATGCATGAATGCACTTTCAAGATATAGTATGTTGAAATGAATTTTATCAGTTCAAAACAGTGCTGATGTGGCTGTTGTGAAACATCTCTGCTATTTGATTCATAGCAGGGTTATAGTGAAACTGTAAGTCTTACAACACAATTACATGAAAACCAATAGTTGCATATATTGGAACAGGAATTGTTCAACAATTTGATTGTAAAATCACTTGCAATCACTTGACTGGGTTCATGTTATGTGAACTTCTCATGTCCCTAAGATTGCACTCTGTTAGCCTAATATAACCTAATATTTAACATAGCCTAAATAGCCTACATTTAGCCTAATATGGCAAAATGTAGTTATCCAAAAACATTAATTATCAGAAAGGCTGCAACAACAGTACATGAAACATAACAATTCAGAAAAGGCCTCACTTGGAGATGTGACATTATAGTTGATGTAAAAGATGCATCTAATTATTCTTGCACAATGATTAATTGCAACACATTATGAATAACACTCACCACCATGTATAGGGTGAGTAACAAACTAATATGGGGTTTTAAATCACATTGGTAGTAGGATGAAAATACTGTACCAATGTTGGAAATTAGTCTTTCGGTGGCACAGATTTAGCCTTATTTCTTCTTGTCTTATTTTAAAATTTAGTATTGGCAGTGGTATCATTTGATGGTTTCCTGGTGTGGTGGGACAGGCAGAAGTTACATTAGATATTTTCCTCAGTCTGTGTGTGCAAGCTAACACTAATCACCCTGGCTTTTTAGTTTAGTTGAAAGTTTAGAGATACAGTGTGAAAACAGGCTCTTCAGCCCATTGAGTCCGCACGGACCAGTGATCCCTATATTCTAGTTCTATCCTACTAATGATGTTGAATTTGGAACTCATGTGTTTGCACTCAGTCTTGCTGAGACACTATAAGCACAAGGCAGAATCTGGGGCAAACTGCTACTGAATAATCTCTTCTGAAGTATCAAAATGCTCAAACCAAATAGCTCTTCCAAGGAGAATCCTATTTAGAATATAAAGGAGGCACAATTATAGTTGTAAATTACAAATATCTGTTGTTCGATTAGTACGGGTGTCGGGGGGTCATGGGGGGAAGGCAGGAGAATTGGGGTGAGGAGGATGGTTTGGGTGGAAGGGATGAGTTAAACAGGAAGTTGCGGAGGGGATGGTCTCTGTGGAAGGCAGAAAGGGGTGGAGATGGGAAAATGTGGCTAGTGTTGGGATCCCGTTGGAGGTGGCGGATATTTTGGATTAAGTGTTGTATGCGATGGCTGATGGGCTGGAAGGTAAGGACAAGGGGGACTCTGTCTCTGTTGCGACTAGGGGGAGGCAGAGCTGCGGGGTACTGAGGAGACACGAGTGAGGGCCTCATCTATGATGGGAGAGGGGAACCCCCGTTCCCTAAAGAATGAGGACATCTCGGATATTCTAGTATGGAACACCTCATCTTGGGCTCAGAGGCAGCCTAGATGGAATTGGGAGTAGGGGGATAGAGTCTTTGCTGGAAGCAGAGTGGGAAGAATTGTAGTTGAGATAGTTGTGGGAGTCAGTGGATTTTAAATAGACATCAATCAATAGTTCATTTCTTGTGATGGACACTGTGAGATCAAGAAAGGGGAGGGAGGTGTCAGAGATGGTCCAAGTAAATTTGAGTGCAGGATGAAAATTGGTGGTGAAGTTGATGAAGTCCATGAGTTTATCGGGAAGATCGATATCGCCATTGGAATGAAAATTATTTTGTAGACCTATTAGTTTCGTTTTAGTTTTAGAGATACAGCGCGGAAACAAGCCCTTCGGCCCACAGTCCCCGCCGACCAGCGATCGGCTGCGGCTCGCCTGCAGCTGCGGCTCGCCAGCAGTCTGTTTGTCTTTCTTCCTTTCTTGTCTATTTGTTAGTGTTAGATGTATGAAATAGTCTATCTTTAGCTGTGTATATGTGTGGGGGGGGGGGGGGGGGGGATGGTGGGGGGGTGGGGGAAACCTTTAAAAATCTCTTCCTCAACGGAGATGCGACCCTTTCCGGGTCGTATCTCCGTTTGCACTGGGAAAAAAAACGCGGGGCCTACCATCGCCCGTGGGGCCTTCTATCGCCCGGTGCGGCTCGGCCGCTGGACTTAACAGTGCCCGGTGCGGCTCGGCCGCGGGGCCTTCCATCGCACGGTACGGCCGCGGGACGGTTCAGCGCCAGGTGTGGCTCGGCCGCGGGACCTACCATCGCCCGGCGCGGCTCGGCCGCGGGACTTTACATCGCTGGTGCGACTCGGCCGCGGGGCCTTCCATCGCCTGGCGCAGCTCGGCCGCGGGACTTAGCTGCGCACGGTACGGCCACGGGGCCTTCCATCGCCCGGCTCGGCCGTGGAATGTTTCAGCGCCCGGTGTGGCTCGGCCGCGGGGACTTGGGCGTGGGGAAGAGAGCGGAAGTTTTGTTGCCTCCATCACAGTGAGGGGGTGTTTGGAGTCACTGTGATGGGTGTTTGTGTTGGGGTTATGTGTCTTGTGTTTATTTTTTTGTGTGACTGCTGGTAACGTAATTTCGTTCGGTACCTCGGTACCGAATGACAAATAAAGGCTCTGTATCTCTGTATCTGTATCCCCACACACAACAGGCATTATCCTATATACACCAGGGACAATTTACACTTATACCAAACCAATTAACCTGCAAACCTGTACGTCTTTGGAGTGTAGGAGGAAACCGAAGATCTCAGAGAAAATCTACACGGGGAGAATGTACAAACTCTATACAGACTTTGAACCACTGACGTTAGTGTAGATAAACCATAAGGCACTTATTATTCTGAATAACTGCGTTTAGTTTGGTTTCGGATTTATAAACTTGCAACATAAACCTATATATTGTAAGTAATATTATACTATATCTATAAACTAAAACTCTCGTTTGTTATCTTGTTTGTGACTGAACTTCAGCCAAAACGGTACACGATAGCGTGACAATTTTAGGCCCACCTTACTCACCATTGTCACTTTAGTGATAATGCAAGTAGTTTTATTGAAATTGGTGTTATATTTTTAAAGTTATTCACATTTTTAATTTAAAAGGAGGGGCGGGGGAGGGGAGGAGGGGGGAGGGGGAAGGGGGGAGTGGGAGAGAAGGGAGAGGGGAGGGGGGGTTGAGGAGAGAGGGGAGGGGGGAGGTCAGGGTGCTGCACCAATGCAGGAGAGGTTTGGGCCCAACGGGTCCCCTTGGTCTAGTATATTATGAAAATAATATGAAGATGTTTCATTTGCCTGAAACACCTTCTTGGAGGTCCGATGATCCATAGGGTGGCTGCACAGCAGGCAAGGTCACGCCCTCTGACCCATGCTGTTGTCACGCAACGTCGTCTGGAGGGCAAGCCGTGTACTGCAGTTCAGCATTTACCATGGACATCAGCAAAGCCCAGCATCCATCCGTTCAATTGTCAAGTGTTGTGCAGAACATAAATACCAAATCTTGCATTGCACTGCATAAAACCACATCATACGACATTTAGTGGCCGTTTTCACTCAACAGTCTCTTTTTCAAACTCTTAAATTTAAGTTTAACGTTAAAGATTTTGAAGTGCACTTTAACGTCTGTGTTTGTTATTCAAAGATGCAACAATTACTTACAATTTCATTCATAATGAATGCTGATGAGCCAAGTTATTTTTTTGAAAGTTTTTTTCTGTTCTTATGAATGAATGAATGAATGAATGAATGAATGAATGAATAAGTTTATTGACCAACTACGTACACGTACAAGTAAAGTGCCTTAGTGCTCCGCTCGCAATTAACAACACGAACAAACAGCAAACAGTTAAGAAAAAAGCATAAAACATTAAGAATACAACATTAAAGTTTAAACATGTGCGTGAAATAAACCAGACCAAAAAGACACTAGACGTATATTCCCATATGAAAGCACAACTATCTGCACCTACTGTGGGAGTATGGATTCATTTAAGTTGAAAAGTGCACAACAGATCCTTGCAATTTTATCAATTTTGGGTACTAGAATTTCAGAGTTGGTCATCATGTACTCCAGTGCTACAGTATGACTAAGAATGAGGTATTTTTGCTTGAGACCACCAATCGCACGCTCTACATGAATGCGTAAATGTGCAATTTCACGAGTCTTTTCCACATCCAGAGCACATAGTTGTGCTTTCCCTCTTGTAAATGCAGGAATTTCTGCTTCACAACCATAAAATCCGGTATCATCTTTTATGTCAAAACAGCGATCAGCTAAAATGACATCCCCAGGGAGCAGATGGTCAAAAAAGTGAGATGAAAGAGTGATTGTTTTATCTGCGCTTCTGCCCCCCCCCCCATGCCACAGATAAAAATGAAATGACACCACATGGTGTTATACCTATTAAGAATGTGATGGTGTAGTGGTGTTTATAGTTTGACCAAGTCTGGGCGCGCGCCTCTAAACTCTTAGGTCTATTACAAAATACTTCAAAGCAATCTATAATCACTGCCACACGCTTTCCAAATGTCCGCCGAAATTGCATGGGTATGGTCTTCCATGGAACCTCTCTTTCCGGCCAAGAAATTAACTTGGATATGCCGTAAAGTGCACCAATCCCAGTATTGAATACGTGCGATATTGTGGATTCACTAACAAGGAAACGATACGCAAGATCTTCATGAGGCACTGCAAGTCTGAGCTTCATCAAGATATCACAAAAGGCTGGAGTAACTCAGCGGGTCAGGCAGCATCTCTGGAGAGAAGGAATGGGTGACGTTTCAGGTCGAGACCCTTCAAGATAATCAGCAACTGCTGAAAATGTGTGAATGAATGTCTTGTGGGGAGCTTGTCCTTAACATATTTGAAGACCACCATCAAAACGGCAAACGTTGGTAAACCCGTGTAGAACTTAACCATTTTGTCGTCCTTGGAAAAGCTTTCTTCAGTAAGCTTAATTTGGGCTGCTTCTTGTCTTGCTTTAGCGAGCTCTTTATGTTGTTGTTTGCTTGTGCTTCCAGTACTGTTATGTCTGCTGCACACATTTCTGTTTGCGTTGAAACGGGGCTTCCCCTCTTCCATTATAGATGAGGGTCTCACTAGGGTCTCTTCTACATCCCGCAGCTCCACTCTTGCTCCCCCTCCCCCCATTCGTAACAAGGACAGAATCCCCCTCGTTCTCACCTTCCACCCCACCAGCCAGCGTATCCAACAAATCATCCGCCAACATTTCCGTCACCTACAACGGGACCCCACCACTGGCCACATCTTCCCAACCGCTCCCTCCGTAACTCCCTGGTCCACTCGTCCCTTCCTACCCAAACCACCCCATCCCCGGGTACTTTCCCCTGCAACCACAGGAGATGCAACGCCTGTCCCTTTACCTCCCACCTCAACTCCATCCAAGAACCCAAACAGTCTTTCCAGGTGAGACAGAGGTTCACCTGCACCTCCTCCAACCTCATCTATTGCATCCGCTGCTCTAGATGTCAACTTCTTTACATCGGCGAAACCAAACGCAGGCTCGGCGATCGTTTCGTTCAACACCAACCTGATCTCCCGGTGGCTTAGCACTTCAACTCCCCCTCCCACTCCCAGTCTGACCTTTCTGTCATGGGCCTCCTCCAGTGCCATAGTGAGGCCCACCGGAAATTGGAGGAACAGCACCTCATATTTCGCTTGGGCAGCTTGCAGCCCAGCGGTATGAACATTAACTTCTCCAACTTTAGATAGTTCCTCTGTCCCTCTCTTCCCCTCCCCCTTTCCGGTTCTCCCTCTATCTTCCTGTCTCCACCTCTATCCTTCCTTTGTCCCGCCCCCCTGACATCAGTCTGAAGAAGGGTCTCGACCCGAAACATCACCCATTCCTTCTCTCCTGAGATGCTGCCTGGCCTGCTGAGTTACTCCAGCATTTTGTGAATAAATACCTTCTGTTTGTGTTGATGTGTCTATTGTCTCCTTGACTGGTGTTTGTGTTTCCATGTGAAGTTCATGGTGTACTTGCAGCTGCGGTTCAAAGTTTTCTTCATCATTAATCTTGCGGAGCTACGAGTGCTTCAGCTGCGATCAAATCTGCCTTCATACTTTCTCTTCTTGTCGCACGCGTTCTTGTATACGTTGTCTAACCTGCTCATTTTCATCACCGCATCCCATATTCTCAGTTGGTGCCCAATCAGGATTGGTAACATCGTTCCATGCTGCAGGCTTTTCTGTAATGCAAAAATAAATAAATAAATAAATAAATAAATGTGAATAATCGTGAGTGGGCATTAAACAACAAAAAATGAAATGTATATTTTGGCAAATAATAACATGTCTTGACAGTTTAAACACCCACTCCCTTTCAAAGATATTGTCAATTTACTGAGTTGGATGATGTCCAATTACTAGCTGACAATTATGCCATACCTTGGATGGCTTCTGAGTAACATGTCATTCAAAGCCCACGTATGGTTTGAGATTTTTTTTTATGATAAATTTAGCTTCAGAAGCTTTTTTATTTTGTGCATGTAAAAACACACTTGAGAACTATGGGCAATTTTACCATTTTACAGCCATTTTTTCACTTCTAAACCTTTTTACATACCATAGGAATCAATTTTTAAAAAACACAATGCCTTACTGGTTGATGAAATGCAGTGAGCAAACACGTTAATTCTGGAGCTTTTCCATCTTGAGGCCAATGTTCGCCAACCACATCAGCTGTTGTTGTCCCTTCAGCTCTTGCTTCTCTTTACCATCATTTTTCTTCACTTTAGGAATTCTGAAGTACGATAAATATCTCTCACGGTTACTCTTACTTCCACAATTGTTTACAGCACAAATATTGACCATTTTGGCGGATCTTTCAAGGTAAGAACGCACGTGTTGCATGTGTCACCAGTGTATGCCAGAAGCTGCGATGTCCTCCAGACGCTTGAGCGACTCCGTGCTTGACCTTACGACCTTCCGTGCAATCCCCCTATTAATCTGTTTGAGCTAAATAAACTCGTGCATAAAATACAGCAGAACATTTTTAGCAAGTGCTTGTATCATATCATATCATATCATATATCTACAGCCGGAAACAGGCCTTTTCGGCCCTCCAAGTCCCCGTACATTAACACTATCCTACACCCACTAGGGACAATTTTTACATTTACCCAGCCAATTAACCTACATACTCCGGGATCCAATGCATTGTTTCATAATCTTTTAAATGCTGCGTTTACGCGTTAGCTCACTTGTTTTTGTGTTAATGCTGGAGATAATTATCACCACACAGAGTCGTAGAATGTGCATAATTTGAAGAAATATAGATTAAGTTAACCAATTTGGGGCGGTTTGAATTTGAGTGCTGGGGATGGATTGAAAGGCCAAGGAAGATGGTCAACTCGAAGCCACATCCTAGCTGGCTGACTTTCTCAAGCTTGAAAAAGAAAGAGTAAATCAGACCCCTCCTCAGTGATATAAGAAAATAACTGCAGATGCTGGTACAAATCGATTTATTCACAAAATGCTGGAGTAACTCAGCAGGTCAGGCAGCATCTCGGGAGAGAACGAATGGGTGACGTTTCGGGTCGAGACCCTTCTTCAGACTGACCTCACTCAGTGATGATGTGTATGTAGGAAGGAACTGCAGATGCTGGTTCAAACCGAAGGTAGACACAAAAAGTTGGTGTAACTCAGCGGGACAGTCAGCATCTCTGGAGAGAAGGAATGGGTGACGTTTCAGTTCGAGACCCTCCTTCATACCCTCTTCAGTGATAGCGGGTGAGTGTCGCCACTGTCACCAGGAGTGAGCGGCATAGATACAGATCTTGTACCACCCATGGTATGCAATCGGGCTCCATTGTACAAATTCCAAACTAACGCGACGCTAACAATCGATAGACTCGGCAACACTCCACATTTCTTCTAATTAGTCTAATTAGGGTGGCGACATCAGCTCTTCTTGGAATGGAGACTTTCTCATCAAAATGCTTTACCCTGCCAGTTAATAATCCACACGTGCCTGCATTCGCCGACAGCAAGGGAGTAGAGGAGGCAGGAGAAGCTATCTCGCCCTTTAAAGATATGTTTTTCTCCTTTGTGTGATAGTCAGGCCGATGGGTATTAATAAAACGATGCTCTGTGACAACCCCGGTTGTTCTTCCGCTCATTGTTTTGTTTAATAATGCTTTGAATTGATAGTCCAGTGTGGGTTTAGATACACAATGTATTTATTCACAAAGTGCTGGAGTAACTCAGCAGGTCGGGCAGCATCTCGGGAGAGAAGGAATGGGTGACGTTTCGGGTCGAGACCCTTCTTCAGACTGATGTCACAAGGAACAGACTACACAAAAAACATTAAACACTGTAGGCAGTTGTCATTTCTATATTTGATGGATACCAAGAATCTCTTGCAAAACCACCCTCAAAACCTCAAAATGATGAAGTAGTCTTTAGTTTATTAGAGACGCCTATGCTTTAGATGACAGAAAGATAAACATAGAAAACAGGTGCAGTAGGCCATTCGGCTAAATCTAACTCTCTCTTGAAAACATCCAGTGAATTGGCCTCCACTGCCTTCTGTGGCAGAGAATTCCACGGATTCACAACTCTCTGGGTGCAAAGGTTTTTGTAAAGCGTGTATGTTTATCTAAGTCGTGTTTGAATGGATCCGCTGCGACAATTACATTCGAAATAGCTCTAGATATTAAAGAAGGGAGTATTGCTACAACTTATTTCTTAAGTTGCAGGGAGATATTACTGAAAATATTATATTTAAGGATCAGCAATCTGATATTGTCGAGAATAAAATGGATAATATCGTGTTCTTATTTAAGAAAATCCTTTCTATCAATATAAAACAAGCTTGCCCGATTCTATGAAATTCTACAGTATACTTGCACAGAATTTAGTGATTTATTGTAATCCAGTCTAAAACTTTATTACAAAAGTCCTTGTGTTTATTGAAAAAAAAATGTACAATGGAAATTCACGATAAATTAGAACATATTTAAATAGCGGGTACGCCAAGATCCCAATAAAACGACCACTGCGTGTGGGATGGTGGAAGTTAAGCTTTTAATTGGTCAATAAATTATAAAAGGGAGTGCGTTGGTAGGTGCAGGTGTAAAAACAAAGTACTTGCGTTTGGCTGGACTTATCGGGCAGGTCACCCCACACCCACACTATCACCATCAGGTCAACTGACAACAAAACAAACAACAGTCACACGGCGAGCGCAGCAGATGGGAAACGCACCCGTTTAAAGTTGTGTTGGTCTAATTAGAACCCCCACAAACCAGATCTACAAGCCCCGTCCTTTTAACGTGCCGCCGTCGCATTGATTGAGACTGCTATCGAATTGTGCACGCTATTGTCAATTCATTTGTTTTAAACAACTCTGTGCAATTAAAATCAACTTTGTATTGATGTAAAACAGGCCGAGGCTGTGTTATAACGTGTGGTGCCAACTCTGAGCACTGAATATACACAACAGACACGTGTCGGGCAGATTACAATCAACTACGGTGTAGATGCTTAACTGTCATCGTTATAACTTACGATATAGACAATAGACAATAGATGCAGGAGTAGGCCATTCGGCCCTTCGGGCCAGCACCGCCATTCAATGTGATCATGGCTGATCATTCTCAATCAGTACCCCGTTCCTGCTTTCTCCCCATACCCCCTGACTCCGCTATCCTTAAGAGCTCTATCTAGCTCTCTCTTGAATGTATTCAGAGAATTGGCCTCCACTGCCCTCTGAGGCAGAGAATTCCACAGATTCACAACTCTCTGACTAAAAAAGTTTTTCCTCATCTCTGTTCTAAATGGCCTACCCCTTATTCCTAAACTGTGGCCCCTGGTTCTGGACTCTCCCAACATTGGGAACATGTTTCCTGCCTCTAACATGTCCAACCCCTTAATAATCTTATACGTTTCGATAAGATCCCCTCTCATCCTTCTAAATTCCAGTGTATACAAACCTAGTCGCTCCAGTCTTTCAACATATCATGTGTGATGTGGTAAAATGTGACGTTTAACACAAGTTATCTGTTACATCTTGCCATATCACAAATCTGGTATTTGTTACAGTAGTTTGATCTTCGCCAATGAATTGTACATTAAGAAATATTAGAATCTTAATATTTCACAAAGTACTGAAATAACTGGCGGCATCGCTGGAGAACATCAGCCATGGTTGAATGGTGGGGTAGACTTGATAGGCCGAATGGCCTAGTTCTGCGCCTATAACTTATGAACTTTACGAACATGGATAGAAGGCGTTTCGGGTTGGACCTTTCTTGCCGTTCCAAAACAACGTCAACTATCCATTTCTCCAGAGATGCTGCCTGATCCACTTGAGTTACTCCACCACTTTATTTATGTCTGGGTTTTTTTTGTAAACCAACATCTGAAGTTCCTTGTTTCTAACAATATTTACAAAAACAAAATCTGCGGTTTACGGACACCAGGTGATAGCCAGAAATTCACAAAAATTACAATAAAGAATAATTGAAAACTTAGGACATAAATGCAGGCAATTCGGCCCTTCGTGTTCTTGCCATTGGGAAAGAGCTACCCGATCTAATCTCATCTTCCATCTTTAGGTTCGGTGGCGTTGCACGCCATTGATCTTCAAGTGGACATCCCAGGTACATGTTAAATGCATCGAGAGTCTCTGCCGTTAAGGCTGTGCAATTCAAACCTTTGCCGTCCTCCCCTCCCCTCCAATCTTTAAGTGTGTCCTCTGATTTCTGGTCGTGCGAAGAGAAATGTCCTTCCTGTATATTCTATCTGGGCCCTCATATTTTATACACCTGTCACTCCTCAGGATCCCTAGTTCCAAAGAAAATAGGTCCAGCCTCTCCAGATTTTCTTCAGAGTGGCAATGTCGCAGACGTAGCAATGTCCTCGTAAATCACCCCTGTACCATCTTCAGTACAGTTATATCCGGACTTTACACAAAAGGACGCACGGCGCTGGAGTAACTCAGCAGGTCAGGCAGCATCTCTGGAGAGCAGGGATAGCTGGCGTTTCGGGTCGAGATTCTTCTCCAGACTGACTATGCATGTTTTGCCTGATATATAAACAATAGACAATAGACAACAGGTGCAGGAGGAGGCCATTCGGCCCTTCGAGCCAGCACCGCCATTCAATGTGATCATGGCTGATCATTCTCAATCAGTACCCCGTTCCTGCCTTCTCCCCATACCCCCTGACTCCGCTATCCTTATGAGCTCTATCCAGCTCTCTCTTGAATGCGTTCAGAGAATTGGCCTCCACTGCCTTCAGAGGCAGAGAATTCCACAGATTCACAACTCTCTGACTGAAAAAGTTTTTCCTCATCTCAGTTCTAAATGGCCTACCCCTTATTCTTAAACTGTGGCCCCTTGTTCTGGACTCCCCCAACATTTGGAACATGTTTCCTGCCTCTAACGTGTCCAACCCCTTAATAATCTTACACGTTTCGATAAGATCTCCTCTCATCCTTCTAAATTCCAGTGTATACAAGCCTAGTCGCTCCAGTCTTTCAACATATGATAGTCCCGCCATTCCGGGAATTAACCTAGTAAACCTACGCTGCACGCCCTCAATAGCTCTCTGGCGCAAATCTATTTACCTTGAACTTTGCAACGAAAAATACTTATTTTATATGTGATGTTACTCGCAACGGTTTCGGCAGTAGGTCACAGTATATAACAGCGGTGTTTAATGTAAAGCTTTCGCACACGAACGCGCACATATGACTGCTGTCGCGCGATATAATCAAGTACAGACTTAAACAAGGATACCATTGCTGATTGTAACGCAAATACTGTCAGACGCCTCCAGACAGACGTGTGTAGTCTTGAAGAAGGAGACCGTGGCCTTCAGTAACGTTCAACAAACGACACAGCATTCGCTTTAGGACGAAGTTTACGGCATTTCAAAGCAACATAACGGAAGAAAATGTCAGGAAGCCTGCAGACCATCTTATTTGCAGAGTCCTGGATATTATATTGGAAATTCCACGTAAGGAGAAAAGGAGAATTTGAAACATATTTACTGAGTGTTTAAGAACATGAAACATCACGGCAGCGTGCGGTTCAAGACCCTGGAGAACAGGCGCCAACGCCGCAATACGGTCAAAGACAGCAGCCATGGACTCCCCAGAACAACGACTAGAGACGACCTCACATGTGGAACCCGTGGAAGGATCTGCCTGTCACGGATAGGCCTAGTCAGTCACACAAGGAAATGTAACCGCAGATGACAAATCCCCCTCTCCAAGCAGGACAACGCCAAGCCACACCAACATCTCCCGCAGATGGACGGATGCCAGAGAGAGAGAGAGGGAAGAACATAGAATAATTTCGTAAAGGCTTTTTCTACTGAGTTTCTTTCAGAAATTGTTTGACGTTTCTTCTAAAACAGGTAGATGGAACATCAACCGCCTTTAGGATCAAGAACATTTTTTTTTTTTAAAGCGATTTAAAATTGGCGCTTTAAAAAAAGTTTAAGGATTTTCGTTGGAAATTCTCAATGATGAAGAAGTATGATGAAACAGTCTGAAGAAGGGCCTCGACCCGAAACGTCACCCATTCCTTCTCTCCCGAGATGCTGCCTGACCTGTTGAGTTACTCCGGCATTTTGTGAATAAATACCTTCGATTTGTACCAGCATCTGCAGTTATTTTCTTATACTCAATGATGAAGTGATTAGCGTGGACTTTGCTATCTAAGAATATGGAGAAGCTTGTGTTTTTGCGATAGTGAATGGTGCAGGTGTCTTGGATTTTATTGCGCCCAAGGTTTTCGGATTGACCACACACAACAATCATCTACTTAAAGATTCCTGATAAAGTCAGAGCAAGTTTCCGTAGAACAAGAAGGAGCTTCGGCTATTTGGGTGATAACTAAGGCATTTCCAAAGTTAATCACTTCACTTTTATGCAGATCAGTTACATCGAACTCGTTTAAGCAAACAGCGTTTGAGATATTGTAATAAAGTGTAATTTATATAATTTACATCAAGATTTCGAATAAAGTACACCGGGGTTGTCGGGGAGCGGTGGTGGGGGTAGTAACGAGGGGAAAGTGATGCATGTTTAATAGAGCAAGGCAAACATGGGCAATCACAGCAGATAAGTGTTTCACAGTGGGCAGTGGTATTTAGCTTAATATTCAGCCGTTAGTGTCAATGATGACAAAGGTGCACTTTGAATACTCCTCACGGTTGCTCCCACAAAGGCTCGGAAACATTTAACTGCATTTGACAATTGAAACACCAGTTTAGTACTTCTTCCACTCAGTAATAAAAGCCTTTAAATCTCTTTCAATTTGTTTTTGTTTTGATGTTAAAAGCTGTAAATTCAATCCCAGTCACCAGAGCAATTCTAACCGAAACCATTAACCGTTGAGGTGTGCCTCGTCTGATTTATTATTCTCCATCGCATTTCGCCTTTATTTTTTTCTCTCCCAGGGAATACATCTCAATTGGAGGAGTTCAAGATAGCTTTGAAAAATAATGTTTATTTTACTTTGCACGTAAACTTCATAGTGAAACCGACTCTGCACTTGGAACTTGTTCAGTCAAGGTCATTTATTTCGAATGGTAAACCATTAATCTGAGGGCATTTGTCTTTCTACAGGCGTGTATGGATAACATCCATTATATAGTGATGGAGAGCCAAGGTTTTCTGATGGGCAGCTTAATCAGCAGTTCCGTGTTATTTACTTTCAACTATTAGTTGTTATTTATGTTTCTACATATGGTCCAGGGAAAATATCGTCATCCATCAACTTGCATGTAAAAGCTCCGTCAAGCAAGCAAAACAAAGAAGACATCTTGAGATAGCGTGAACCCTGAGACGCAAAGCCTTATAAAGCTGCCCAATACCATTATTCAGTCTACTCTCGCCGATATACGGGCGCGAACGTTATACCTCTCCCTCGCGTTCTAAGAGTGCAGTACTCCAGAAAAAAGGAGGCAACTCATATTTTCTTTTGCTTCTGTTTGATTATATATTTGCAAAAAAAAAAGCTAAACCTTCTCTGGCCGGGAAAGAAAGGTGCAGTGATATTAAAGCACTACAAGCTCTCGCGATCCGATCAAATCTTTGCCAAGCATTTGTTTTAAAACTGGTTGGGCAAATTCTCTTCCTCTCATTCTGAACCCAATATGTGGGGCAGGCCCCAGTTGGTTTTAGTGTTCTCTTGTGGCCTGCTAACATTCAATGTAGAGAAAGTTCCACGGTTTGTCCCGGTTCATGTTTCATTCAATGGGAAGACCGATTTCCTTTTCAACTTTTCTTCCACGCAGAACAGTCTTAAAGAGGTAACACTTTTAATAGCCACTCGAATTATTAACACTTCATCTTTCATAATTGCTTTTAAACCCTTGCGTGAACCAACCACTGACTCAATTTGGGGAGGGGGGGAGGGTGATTTTGTAAAGTCCTTTGCATAATTTGAACCGTCGGGGATCACGTCCAAATAAGAAGTGTAATGAAATATATGCAGGATTCAAGGATACAGAAGATATTTCGAAAAATCTGCAAATCGGGAAGATCATGATAAAAAGGATAACGACAACGCCTAAACACGCCAGGCATTCTAAAAATGGAAGAGACCCTCGTTATTATTGGATTGGCCCTCAGATTTGTAGCATTCATTACAGATTACACACGGGGATGACGGTCATTATTGAAAATTCAATCTGAATTGAACTAAATTGAATAAACTCAGATAAACACTGTCAGGTGGAGTGGCCGCTTGAAAAAGCATGATTCTAATGGAGTCGTTGGGGTCGCCAATAAAGGCCTACTTTACCTGAAGTGCGGATTTTGACCGCTTAATTTGAATTTCCCCGTTTTAAATGTTATGCTTTACGTAAAAGATATAGCAACACTCCACACATCTTCGACGACTAGCTTCAATATTGATTTGAAATTATCACTCACGTTAAACCCTCTCAATCTGACGATTTTGGTTTTGTTTTTGCACTCCATTTATACTCCGTCGTTTTGAAATGTTATAGAGAGATTTTTTAAGAGAGAATGTACCGTCCTCTTGGCACTCACTAAAGAGTCGCATGTTATATCCTCCTTGCATTGGCCGCAGCAAGTGAATCGCAGCGAATACAATAGCGCTCGTTTGATTTTGCAACTGTGTCCCTGTAATCTGGGGTTGGTCACTCGTAACTGTTGATCAATTCAGTTTACGTTAAACAACATCAGCCAACCATTCGCTGGATGATTATTGGTTCAGAAAATTATCGAGGATACTTGGACCTCCAGATTACAAATATTCACGTTTTAAAAATAATTGAAATAACTAATTGCATCAAAATGGACACCAATATGTATCTACATCGTTGCGATTATTATTATTTTTAAATCTATTTGATTGTACATTGCTAAAGAGTGTAATTAAATAATCTTCCATTTCATGGAAATCTCCCGGTTTACGGCAAGCGTTCTGTAAATCATGACCGTTGTTACATAAAGAGGTCTAAATTTGCACATTGGGGACTTGGTTCTAACCTAAACCTAAGCGTGCTTGACACGAAAACGGTGCCTTGAATTTCTGGTGTGTTCGCCTTTCTCAGTTGGAACAAGTGGCCGAATTAACGGAGCAAAGAGTCAGGAAGAAAGCTGCTCACTAAAGCTCCTGCTATTCTCCGGCGGATAAAGAAAGCATTCTGGTATAAATTGTGGATTCAGTTTTGATGCTTAACGAATCTCGCAAGCGAATACCACTTATTTCAGTACGTCTACAAGTTATTGACACCGGGTTCATTGGTTTCTCTTACTAGAACTATGGGAGAAAGCGGCCATGGCCGTTGCAATGTGCGATTGGAGGTTATTTCTTCCCCCCACCCCTTCTCCATCTTGTGAAAGCCCACCTTTTCAATTGCCCGAGAAAGAAAGTTCATTAATCTGGGCTCAGATTATGCTTTAGGTAAATGTGCGCGTGTTTTCATAAACGATGTAGATGGACCCACTAATAATCGTCTCGTGCATTCTTCTGTGCTATTTAATCTTTCAGGGCGCCCAGTCTTCCTGTTTCATGTTATGAGTGAACCCTGGTATGTTTTCGAGAGTGTTTAATTGTCAAATGTACTGACAAGGAAACAATGAGAATTCCTGCTTGTAACAGCATAAAGGCCTGTAAACACAATATACATATATATCTAATAAACAACATTTCAATACATTTCAATAAATTAACCAATAAAAAAACAGAAATCCTTGGTGTATGATTTGCTTGCAATGGCGGTTTGTATATTATGTTATTATTGTGTCTATAATGTTTATTAATTTCATCTCCTTGCATTTGCTCTAAATCCTTTTATTCCCTCAAATGGTGCTTAAGAACCGTAGCTCTGCAAACTTCCAGAGTGCAAGCTGACGCATTAAGCTGAGGCAACCTGACGCATTGATTGCACCCAGGGCTTTTGGGGGAGATAGCGGCGCTGATATTTCAGATTTTATAGCAATTGCCTGTTTACTGAGACGTGGCCTTTGAAGAGTCGAACAATTACTACAAACAGCTTCGCTGGCTTCAAAGACGAGTGGATGGGCTGTGTGCATGCTATAGGAAATCCCATTCACGAAGAAAAAATATTGGTCTTCTTTGTTGTCACACCTGCAATGTACTAAATGGAAAAGATTGCCACAATTTCTCTCCGCGGTTCAGCTCCGCAGTTCGCCGCTTTGAATTTTGCTTGAACGTAGCGCACCTGCTCAAGTGCCTTGGTCGTAAAGTAACAACTGCTAACTTTTATTGTATGGGCCATAAAAATTGATTTTTAAAAATATATATTAAATTCAAACGTTCCTCGTCGAAAATCATTTGAGTGTGGAAAACGACGTTGAGTAACATCACCGGTTGTTTTGAGTTTATTCAAGCCTGAGGATTTCGGTTTGTTTCCCTGCATTTCCTTGGCAATTATCGCCTTCGGTGGGCGGTGCTGTCCAGTAGGTAAACTTCCGTATTAATATTGACGTTTAGAATATTGAATACTAACGTGTTTCCCCACACCCACTCTTTCATATTGAGGGGCAAGGAAAATCACCCGACGAGTTCCGAATACAGTACATTCTTAAATGAATATCAAGGCTTAATGTGGTAAATTAAATCCCCGCTAAGTAAACTAATTGGTCACTAACCTCATACAAATAGTTCGTGTGAACTAAAATCCCTGAAGATTGTTCGGTTTTTTTTTTAAAGCAGGCAATTGAATTATTTTATTTAAATCAGGTTAATAGTACGAGAAGATAGACACAAAAAGCTGGAGTAACTTAGCGGGACAGGCAGCATCTATACTAAAACTAGATGTTTGTCAGTCAGATGCATAACGGCCGATCCAAGATTTTGCCAGGCCTGTCGAGATGTTTATCGACTTGCTATAAATTAGGTTATTTCAGTGCAACTCGTTTGCTTGGAATTTATTTGGTATACACAAAATGGTGGAGTAACTAATCATTTTGTATAATTGCAAAGCAGAGATCTTTTATGCAAAACTTTCCATAATGCATTTGGTGAAATGTTACATATAAACATAAATAAGAAAAGCAACACGCAGTAAAAATGTCTTCATGGAGCTCTAATAGCTAATGGTTATAGAGTTTTTCCTCGTAGCTTAATTAAACGTAATGCTAGTGTTTATTTGCAGGGCGATTATTCAGGAGACTGGCAGACAATGAGCAGAAACTAACTCTCCACCTCTCACATCTCCCCCATTTTCCTCCACATACGCCATCCCTTTCCATTACTCCGTTGTTTAGAATTATTTATTGGATTTACCGCTTAAAATACTCGATATAAAAGGTTTGATGCGTGACAATCCCATGCCACAGAGCAGGAAATCATTAATAATATAATATGTTCCAAATCTTTCATCAAACGCAGAACACCATGCACCGAAGGCATAGTCGTGACTGCGTGCACAAACATTTTTTAAGTTGTGCACTAATATTTTTTAAGTTGTGGGGAAAGGCATCTCTCTATCACCATGGAAAAGAGGGCTTGACAAATAAACGTACTGAATATTAGAGCAGTCCATCCCAAGCACAGTAACATTAGGTTCACAGTAATATTAGAAGCACAAGAATATGGTCTTAAAATGGATAATACCAAGGATGCATACAAACTGAAATCAGAACTATATATTCAATCACCAGCACTTATCATTTTCTTAAAATTCAAAGCGTTCTTTCCAATTATGAAGATTTTCATCCATAATGGCATTTCATGCAAAACCACGGGGACCCAATGTAATTTAAACGTTTAGGAAGTCAATCTCTTTCCAGCTGAACTCTTTTATCTCACCTTAAATGTCAAATCACAGATATTCCAATATGCTGATACTAAAAGTTAGAATGTTTTCTAATTAATTTAATTAACCACAACAAGAAATATTTTAAATTATAATTTTTATTTTTTTAAGAAAGTGAGAAAACGTTGCATTAAAATAATACAAGATTGTTTGCCAGTATTCATGTCTTAAACAATTATTTTGCCTTAGAAAGGTACATAGTCTATAAAACATAATATCCGTATCCAAAACACAGATTAAACATATCAGATAGAAAGGCATTTCAAAATCTTCTGTTTCACAGTTTAAAATTTTGTTTTTCTTATTTTACCCATTACATTCTTTAACGAGGTTCTTTTACTGTACAGAGTGGCCGGTAGATAAACTATTAGGTGGACTCCTATAAACAGAGTTACTTTTTATCACCTCCAATGCACTTTTTAATTTTCTGAGTCCATTTGAATTTTTACACCTGAGATGTCCCCAAAAACACCAGCGCCAAAGGTTTTAAAATAGTACCTATTTAGTATCTTTTTATGAAACGCTTTACAGATAATTCTACATTTTAAGTCAAGTCTTTGGAAGTGTACATAAATATATATACAGCTGAACTCATGGGAATCCGCGTTTTGTTGACGTATAGCAAATGTACAAAAATAATCCTACCTTCAGAGAGACGCACATTAAAGTTTATAAACAGCCGTTAACATTTGGAATCCTACCATTAAAGTTCCCTGCATTTTGTGTGACAGTTTCTTGGTGCAGACTTGGCAGAGTCGATGAAGAGGAAGGCATTGATGATAACAGAGGAACTGCTGGAGTCTGGGACGAGCAGCTGGCTGGAGTGGCGTTGCCCCCGATGATATTTTCTATGGAGAAGGGGGACCGTGATATGGTCGAGTTGTGTTTGACAGACTGCACCAAGGTTAGTGGCGGGCTGAGCTGTGGGTAGAAGGAGCTCCTGGCTAGTTCGCTGGACGGAGCGGGGACGGACTGGGCCTGCCTTGAAGGATGCTGAAAGGCAAAAACGGCAGAATGAGGATGGTAAGCTTGGATCTGAAGCCCGTATCCACAGCCGTAAGGTCCATAACCACACGCAGGGATATAATTACCATGCTCTCGGAGCAAATCCGCCGACTGCTGTCTTTTGAACCGTTTGCGCCTCCGTAAAAAGCTGCCGTTGTCAAACATATCTGCAGATTCGGGATCCAGAGTCCAATAGTTGCCTTTGCCCGGATTTCCCGGCTCCCTGGGAATTTTGACGAAGCAGTCATTTAAGGATAGATTGTGCCTGATTGAGTTCTGCCAAGCGGGAAACTTCTCCCTGTAGTAGGGGAACCTATTACTGATGAATTCGCAGATCTCGCTCAGAGTCAGTCTCTTCTTTGGACTTTGCAGGATAGCCATTGTGATCAGGGCTATGTAAGAGTAAGGAGGCTTCACCAGAGGGTTTTTGCTGGTCGGCTTGTAAGTGTCCCGGTTCGACGGACTGTCCACGCAGGAGGGCGACCGAGGCGTTAGGATATCAGCGTGCATTTGGCTCACGAACGAGTTGCCCCCCCGGGTCTCGGCCTCGTCCCCTTCCGCTCCGTCTCCCACCACATCTATGTCGGTCTCTTCCGAGACGATGGACGCATCGGACATGTCAGAGCTCAGAGTCATAATACAAAGAGATCCGGGGATTCGCCAGCGGATCTGAGAGGCTCTAGGGCGATTCTCAGTAAACTGCAACCAGCTTCCCACATAAGGAAATCCGAGCGAAACAAAAAAGACACACTGAACTGAAAATTCGCCCCTCTCGCCAACTTTCACAGCTCCTTTGAACGCCTCCGCTCCAGAGATCAACCGAGGTCCCGAATACACCGAAATAGAGCCCCTCTCTCTCTCTCTCTCTCTCTCTCTCTCTCTCTCTCAGCTTTTTCTCGAAGAATGTAATAAAATCATCTAAAAGGCGAGATCTCAGGCACAAATTGCAAGCTAAGGAGAGAGGGCGGATCTTCCTGAAGCCTTATATTACAGCAGAGATCACATGGCTCCAAACGTCACTACGGAATTAGAAAATCTTATCACATTCCTGCTTCCCAAAATCGAACAGCATTGTAAATAAGTAATGAGTGAAACGTTCACGTCCAGCTCCCTCCCCGTAGGAGACCAGATGTTGTTGTGTTTTTTTTGGTCTTTTAATCAAACGTTTCTTTTTCCAGGTTGTGATCTTCAGTTTCCAAAACAAACGTGTAAAATGGATATAGTTTGGATTTATTCCCCCCCCCCCCCCCCCTCAGATGCACGTGAGGGAAACATAATTCACCGAATGTAAACTTTAACAGGATGCAATGTTAAATGCAGGAATTGTTTCATCGATTTAACCGAAACCAGGACTGTGTTTTGGCCGGGGGGCAAATTGCAATTATGAAACCAAACGTTTAAGTTTCCGATCTCGGCTGCAGTTTGCTCGGGAAAAAAAACTTTTTTTTTCTCTTTTAACAATAAAGTCTTGAAAGTCCCCGGAGAAAATGGAGCGAACACAAACATTGTGCACTCCAAATTGCTTCTTTCGCCTTTTGAAGTTTGAATGAAATGAAGTAGATTTTGTAACTAGGTTGGAGGTCTGTGAAAGCACACTGTCAGGCTTTACATTTTTCCACGAAGTTTGTGTAGCGAACAAAGCGTAGAAGCATCCCGAGGGGCGTTTGCCATAACACACGAGGTAACCGTTTCCTCTTCACGGTTCAGTTTTAATTAATTTTCTCGTTTTGTGAACTTCCACGGCAAAAGGTTGTTGGACCACATTAAACGTTAACGGTTAAGATTTTTAAAAATCCGAAAGATGAAGAGGCTCGTACCATCTCCCATCCTTACATAGTCTCGATGGCACGTAACAAACAAGTCAAGAGATAGTCAAGAGTGTTTTATTTTCATATGTTCCAAATCGCAACAATGACACTCTTACTTGCAACAGCACAACAGGTACGTAAACATAGTACTAGGCACATATCAACAACAAGAAGTCCAATAGATTCAAAAAAATAACAATGTAGTGCATAAACAAAAAGAAAGCCCAAAGTCCTTCGTGCAACCACGGCAGTTTGAGCTTATAGATTTAGTTGGAATTCGTAGCATTAAGTAGCCTGATGGTTGTTGGGTGATGCTGTTCCTGAACCTGGACATTCGAGTTTTCATTTTCTTCCTGATGTCAGGAGTGAAATGAGAGTGTGACCAGGATGGCGTGGATCCTTGGTGATGCTGGCTGCCTTTTTGAGACAGCGCCTCAAAAAGACAGCCACAAAGTGCTGTAGTGACTCAGCGAGTCAGGCAGCATTTCTGCGAGGCAACGAACTTATTCACCGTAAAAAAAAAAAGTGGAGTTTCCCAAAAGACTCGAGTATTGTTCGCGACACCGAAGAAATTGCTCGGAAATAAGCCTCGGTCCATTTTCCCCAATAGTTGGCGGTGTCACCGAAAGCTGATAAAAGGATGCATAATCGCCTGTTCAGTTAAGGGACAGAAACCTCATCGAAGTACAAAGGAGATACGACGCAGCTTCTGCCATTCACTCTATTTAACCCAGCGCCAGTGAATTCTGTAAAATAACCACTCCAAATGCTGCAAATGATGTCTAAAGACGAGACCCGACCTGAAACGTCGCCTGTCCATGTTCTCGAGAGAAGCCTGACCCGTAACTCTATGGCCTCTGCGCCTCTGACTTTGTGACTGGAAGTCTACAGAAAAATCAGCCTATCTATAAATCAAAGATGTATTCAGCAGATAAACTGATTTGTTCTTCAACTGACTGAGCAGTTAAGAGTCATACAGCATAGAATCGGGCCCTTCGGCCCAATTTGCCCATGCTGACTAAAATGCCCTAATCCCACCTGCCTGTGTTTGGCCCATATCAATATAAGCCTTTCCTGTCCGTGTACCTGCCCAAATATATTCTAAACGTTTAATTTTTTTTATAGTACCTGCCTCAACTATCTCATCGGGCAGCTTGTTTCATACACCCACTACCGTCTATATGACAAAGTTGCCTCTCAGGTTCCTATTAAACCGAGGTCCTCTGGTTGGCGATTCCCTACTCTGGGTAAGAGACTCTGTGCATTCACCCAATCTATTTATCTTAAATTTTCGCAAGGACCACTCTGTGACAAACTGTTCCCGTTTACAAGTAGCTAGCATTTATATTTCTATGAAAGGAACTGATGTTAACGGAATTTGTAAATGGGAGATATTTGATTGCGTATGTGATACTGTGTGTAATTTTTAAAGAATAATCAACGTGCCATTTAACGAAACACATTATGCGATCAGAACATCGCCTATAAGTCGAGCTCCCTCGCTTGTCGGTGCTCAGGGACTTTTGGATATATATTGGAATCAGTAAAAAAAAAGATTAAATTACATTAAAGTAGAAAAATGCAAATTGTTGCGTTAAAATATGCGAACAATTAGTTCCGAACTATGATTTGAACTCTAAATTAATTGTATAATTAAAAATTCTATAGATCAAAACTGCTTTATATAGTCTCCATCACCCCTGGTATATATTGAAAGATAAAATGTGGTTAGAACATACATATTAAATGAAAAAAAGTAACTGCATAGGTGTATACAGTCAGCATTTGTACAAGTAAAAAATGGAAAATGATCACAGTGTAACAGCAAAAAAATAATTAAATTCACTGCACAAAATAATTAGGCTCGGCAATAAACGAACAAAATTCGGGACTTTGTTTGGAAAATGTGCCAGATGCACTTTTGAAAGAAAAAGCGCCACCGCTCGCCATAACATTGTCATTCATTATGCGGTAGACTTGAAGATTAATAGAACCTGGTTCATACAAAGTTAACATAAATATTGTTCTTTTCGTGTTTCGTTTGGCATTACGCAAAATGGCCCAACACCAGACAGGAAGAACGACGGCGAGGAAGTGATTTTTAAAAGCAGTATTTTATGGTATGGCTCAGAGTTTTTAGGACAGAGTTGTTTTAGTGAACTTCATTTTATGTCCTTTTGCCTACTTTGGGGTTCAACACTTTTAAGATCTCAAGATAAGGTTTTATCATTTTGTAAATATTCCGAAAATATCAAGTGATATGTAATTTTACCGCTGACTGTGGGTAAATGCCTTTCTTCATTTTATTGTACGCATTCCTCACTGTTTCTTCCATAATGAATAGGAACGATTACGTTGTGCGTTATCCCGAAAACAACCCCCACCCCCTTGAACTCTGGAAATGTTGATGACATTCATCCTTGAATTCTACATTGCTCTGAAAAATAAGGATTTGTCCAATTTAAGCCGGTGCTGATTTAAAAAGACTTACCCTTCCAACGTTTTTTAAAAAATTGTTGAGTCTCAATAGTGTTTCAATATGTGTTCGAACTTGGCTGCCCATTTTGATAACACGAGTTAATAATAGTGGTTAGAATAAGATTTATTGAACCCCATGAATACATCATAATCATTAAAGGTTGTTATAATTTGCTTAAATAAAACGAAATATCTAACCCAGAAGGAAGTCTAACGCTCTCGTCTGTGAAACAAAGCTGCACAATTTCACTTGTGTAGGAAAATAACTGCAGATGCTGGTACAAATCGACGGTATTACAAAATGCTGGAGTAACTCAGCAGGTCAGGCAGCATCTAGGAGAGAGGGAATGGGTGACGTTTCGGGTCGATACCCTTCTTCAGACTGATGTCAGGGGGGCGGGACACTTGTGATCAGTTCCACTTAATAACAATTATCCAAAAGCATTCTGCTCCCGAACAGTCATCATATTATTTTCTCTCTTCCACGTTTCCGTTTGTAACTATGCGTACGCAATAGATAAAGCGATTCCCAATTGACTCACAGAATGAACTCGCGGCTAGATAAGTTATTATGCGCATGGACGAGGGACGAAGGGACTATTCGGCAATCTTTTCAGAACATTGTATGGGCAGCTTGGTTATCATGCCAAGAGACCTCGTTGTCAACGAAACATGCCCATTTGTTACCCAAGCATCTAATGCATCGTTGAGATTTCGGAGATGTTTAGATGAGAATCAAAACGAAAGTGGTGAATGAATCTTTCTTCTACTGCACAGCGAAAACAAAATGCAATGATTTCGTCATGAGATTATTTCGATCAGTCTGCCACTCTTCATTTATTCGGACTTTGTAAATTCGAAATACAAGAATCCCCCGTTCTTGAAATATTATCATAGACCCCCGGTAATCCTATTCACTTTATTTATCCCTGCCTATGTGTTTCGACGTATAAACCTAATAAATACCCAGTAACAAACCTAAACCTAAACTTCTTGATTCCTTTTTGTCTAAATGCCACCTATTTACCTCAAGATTTTTTTTAAGAGGCGGTAGACTTGAAACATTATAACTGTTTCTCTCAACAGATGCTGCTCGACTTATCGAGTATTTCAAGCATTAGTTATTGTTTTTTCAAATTTCCAGCAGCTGTAATTTTTAACCTTTTGCCTCAGAAAAAAGTTTAAAAATTAATTATAATAAATTAAACCACACGCACGATACTGCAGATGTTGTAAAGCTGAGATAAAAGCTGAAAACTATAATAAATACTCGGTAGGTCAGGCAGGATCTGTGGTGAGAGAAATAATGTTGCAGGTCAATGACATTTCATCAGAAATCAGAGAGAAAACAAGCTTTAAACTGCAGAGAAAATGGAAAGTGGTGCTGAAAACAAAAAGAAGATTTGATGGTGCCAACCGAATGAAGCTGGAAAGGCTTACTCATTTTCAGATAAATTGTATTATTTTCAAGACAAATGTGAAGCAACCATTTTGGGAAGTTAAAATAGGGCACAGCATGCACAGTAAATTACAGGGCTTGACAGAGTGTTGTAAAACAGAGAGACTAATGAGTACAAGTAAAGAGTTCCCTCGCTTATCGAGGTTTATCAAATCATAGTGGTCATAGATAAGGTGAATAGTTTTTTTAACCTCAGGGTAGGGGAATTCAAAACTCGAGGGCATAGATGTAAGGTAAGAGGGAAAAGATTTAAAGGCGATCTGAAGGGCAGATTTTTAATGTGGACAGTGGTAACTACCCTGGTTACCACCCATGATGTTCCAAAAGATGTGGTAGAGGTGAGCACAATTACATTTAAAAGCCATTTTGACAGGTTCATGGATAGGGAAGCGTTAGAGGGATCGGGGCCAAATGCAGGCAATTGGCATTCGCTGAGTAAGACACATTG
The DNA here is from genome assembly GCF_053455715.1 of Rhinoraja longicauda. NCBI lineage: Eukaryota > Metazoa > Chordata > Chondrichthyes > Rajiformes > Arhynchobatidae > Rhinoraja > Rhinoraja longicauda. The sequence goes on from NC_135955.1 coordinate 88,099,494, forward strand.
GTTGGCATGAGCACATTGAGCAGCAGGGCCAGTTTACTGTACGTACTGTTTGACCCATTTGTTTGATGACTCGTGTTGCGGCACTCAGATTTACCCCCATTGATGCAATACCTTTTGAAGAGACCCACAATGGTGTGAAGAAGGGTCTCAACCCAAAACGTAACCTATTCCTTTTCTCCAGAGATACTGCCTGTCCTGCTGAGTTACTCCAGCAGTTTGTGTCTATTTCCGGTGTAAACAAGCATCTGCAGTTCCTTCTTACGCAATGATTACTTTGTATATCTTACTGCAACACACATTAAGTTACATCTCCCTCCGCTTCATTAATGCTGAATAAAGCACAACAGCAGAGCATTAAACACATGAAAAAGTAATTTTGAAGATAAAAAGAATAATCCTAAACCAAGAAAGAAAGCTCCAAAAAAGTATATTATTATGCTAATAATAGACTATGAAATAGTTCCTGATTTGTAATAAAGTTGCTTTCTGTTTTACTTTGAAATATTTTGTCTCAATGAACAGCATAAAAATGAAAAGATTTGTTGAACACATGATTGCTAAAACACAAAATACTTGTGCTATAACACCAGGATAAGCATTCCACAAGAAAACCAAGCCCAATGCCAAAGTAATATCTAAACTACCTATAAAACACATGCTAGAGGACAATAGCTAACTTTATATACAGTAATAAACTATCTACGTGTTGACAAACACCCAAGCTAAATGTTTAACCAAGAAACCCAATCCCAATGGCACAAGAGAATGCAGAAATCCTACTCACAACCAGCTGAGAGAAACACTGATTAAAGTATCACCGTTCACATTTTTGAGGGGTGTGGGGGGGGGGGGGGGGGGGGGGGAGGGGGATCCTCAAAAAATATTGATGAGTTTGCTGAATTTTGCTTTCAACTTTGCAATTGAACTTTTATTAAAGCCATGCAATTGAACTTTTATTAAGCCCATCCATAGGAGGTAGTTTACACCCTGACTTGGCATGAAAAGATATCCAGTGCAATGATATACTGAACTTAAACAGAACCCACTAAGAATGCTAAATCAAATTTACATTGTTGTAACAATGACTTATTGCAATGCTCTTTGCAATATTATAAATGTCACTTACAGTTGGAAGTGAGTGAGCAGGAAGATACAACTTTAATACTGTCTGCTCACATTGCTCTAAATGCTCGTGAAATCAATCTGCATTATAAACTGTTCCATTTGTTTTGTTAAAATTATATCATGTTACAGATGCTTTGGAATATGTTACAGACAGTCATTGTCATTAAGCAGGAATCCACGAGTCTGTTGAATATTTATGGGTATCTCTTGAAGTTAGTAAAACTTTCCATAAAGGTAGGACACTTTTATCAATTTGGCGAGGTGTTTGAAATAGTGCTGTCAAGGAATATATAGTTTCTCTTTATAGACCTAACCTCCAAAAGTAAAGAGTAGTGTGTTGAAAGTTAAAAAAATCACTAAGCAAAAGCAAACACAAGTTAATTCCTTTGCAACATATACTTCACGAATGATAAATCTTCAATGTAACTCTAAAAGTGTTTCTAAACGTTGCTAGTTATATTCTCAAGGCCAAATGATTTATGAAGAGCACATTTCGTGAGCATCCTTTTTAGATATGTTGAAGAGTTATGTGCTTTGAGCCAAAGAGTAAATTTATGTTGTTTTCTTTGCTAAGGAATTTCGATGGTCACATTGTTTCCTCATGCCTTTTTTTTGTAAGTTTGGAAATGTGAGAATAAATCATTCCTGCTTGAAACTCAGTATGTTGTAAACTCATCACAGGCTAATTTAGTTCCTGACTATTTTACTGTTCCTTTAATGTAATGCATTTTTGATGCAATACTTCATACTTTTTAAATTGGATTTGAGTCTTGCCTTCTTGTGAATGTGTCCGTCCCTGAATTAAGCTTCATTTATTGTTTGGAAATTAATTGAAAATTAGCAGCATTTTGTGACCCAAAGGAAAAAGCATTGAGCTGTGTGTTCAGTGAGACATGAACAACAGTTCCGTAAGGAAAGTTCAATCTACATACACAGTTTGAGATAATTTCCAGTGCACTTTCTAAACTCTACTTGGAATATCTGAAAGGAACAGCAACGAATCCAAATAAAGAAAAAAAAATAACATGTTCAATCAATTATATGGTTTGTATGTTCAACCAAGGAATTAAATGAATTAGATATAGTGTTAATTGTTCTCACTGAGCCTTGTTTTTCCTTTATTGTTTGTTTTTTAATTATATTTTAATGGACATTTAAATTTCAAGAAAATTTAAGAAAGTTAAGAAAATGAAAGCATTTTTAAATTTGCCCTAATTATCCAGATTAATATAAGATAACTGCAGATGCTGGTACAAATCGAAGGTTTTTATTCCAGATTAATATGTCCAATCCAGATTAATATGTCCAGATCATATCCAGATTAATATGTCCAATCAGCTTTTAGAACACATGCCAGTTTTGATGCTTGTGATGCATATAGAATTTACTTCAATTAGTTATTTTAGTACGATATTTTATAAACACCTTACGTTACAATGGCTCACTGTGTGTTTTATATAATTTGGTGAAAGTATTTTCCATTAATTAGTTCCATATTTTGAATTATTCTGAATGCATTAATTTTTATCAGATATCATGATTGAACATTATACTTCATTCCTTTGTCTATCAATGTCGCACTTTTATGTTAAAAAAATAGCAGATATTATGCTAGTTTATTGGAGTCTTAACAGATAAATGCTTAACAGATAAATTGGGCGGCACGGTGGCGCAGCGGTAGAGTTGCTGCTTTACAGCGAATGCAGCGCCGGAGACTCAGGTTCGATCCTGACTACGGGTGCTGCACTGTAAGGAGTTTGTACGTTCTCCCCGTGACCTGCGTGGGTTTTCTCCGAGATCTTCGGTTTCCTCCCACACTCCAAAGACGTACAGGTATGTAGGTTAATTGGCTGGGTAAATGTAAAAATTGTCCCTAGTGGGTGTAGGATAGTGTTGGTGTGCGGGGATCGCTGGGCGGCGCGGACTTGGAGGGCCGAAAAGGCCTGTTTCCGGCTGTATATATATGATATGATATGATATGATATGAAATCATTTTCCAATTCAACGAAAAAGGATGGGCTGCAACTGTGAAATCCTGAATATTAACAAAAAATCTAATTCATTGACGAGATGGTACAAATTCATAAAATAATAAAGGATTGAAGACCAAAAATTATGCTAATTCAGCATAGAGAGACTCTGAAACAGGAGAACATAACACAGAGATTACAGTTGGCATTATCATCTGATTTGTTTGGTTAGCTAAACTTTCTCTTCAATTTTAATAATGTTAATCATCTATTTAATTTAACTGGAAATAGGCCTACACACAGCAATATTATAATTAGAACATTCTCATCACTTACCCTTTAGGCTTTTATTGTTTTACATGGACTGGTTGATACAATTGAGCAATTAATTCCATAACTGAAAATTGTAATAGATTTAACCTTTCAAACACTATTCTGATTGTTTTCAAGACTAATTCTTGAACCAACAAACCATCGGGTTTTGTGTCTATCATTGAGTTTTGAAAATGCTTTATTAATTTTTCTGAATTTTGGGTAACTATTTATGGTCAAAAAAAGTTTGCAACTATTTTTATTCTGTTTGGCAGATTACTGATTTTGACATCCTCTTTAGTTTTGAAATAAAGACTGAGCAAGGTGCAGAACAAAGTGCTGATTTACTGCTATTTTGCACCTATACTGAAAATTAATTTCACTCTCATAATATAGCCAGACATTGTAAGTAAATTGGTTTCTATCTTAATAAGCTTAAAACAGAGTACTGTAATTCACATAACGCGCTTGGAACTTTTTCTTGGAGGCACAGTAAAGTGTGTGAATTCAAGTCATTCTTCATTATGCAACCTGATCTTGTAAGATAAAATGCGCTACCTAATTAATAAAACTAAATATCTTTAAAGTTAGGAATGAAAATGAAATATACACGCACTGGAAACATGAAGTAGAAAAGAATGTTACGATTACACATTCTTTTTGAATTAAGTTCATAAGTGATAGGAGCAGAATGAGGCCATTCAGCCCATCAAGTCTACTCCACCATTCAATCATGGCTGATCTATCTTTCCCTCTCAACCCCATTCTCCTGCCTTCTCCCCATACCCCTGACACCCGTACTAATCAAGAATCTGTCAATTTCTGCCTTAGGGCGGCACGGTAGCGCAGCGGTAGAGTTGCTGCTTTACAGCGAATGCAGCGCCGGAGACTCAGGTTCGATCCTGACTACGGGTGCTGCACCGTAAGGAGTTTGTACGTTCTCCCCGTGACCTGCGTGGGTTTTCTCCGAGATCTTCGGTTTCCTCCCACACTCCAAAGACGTACAGGTATGTAGGTTAATTGACTGGGTAAATGTAAAAATTGTCCCTAGTGGTTGTAGGATAGTGTTAATGTGCGGGGATCGCTGGGCGGCACGGACTTGGTGGGCCGAAAAGGCCTGTTTCCGGCTGTATATATATGATATGATATGATATGAAAAATATTGACAAATGTTAACTTCCCCTTATTTTTCAGGCACTGAAGCCGCAAACATTTACAAATGCAGCTTTGTGTTCACTTTTTCTCAAATATATTTAAAATATTATAGTTGAGTAAAATTTACACAAATCATTTGAGAAAGAAAACATTCTATTGCATGAATATGATCCCAAAATTGTTGAAGTATTAGTGTGAGTATCACCTTGGAATGAAGGAGAGGATTTCTGGATTAATTTAAAGGTTTATTACACATTTAGGTTAAAGTACACAGACAACTAATATGTGGCAAATTCATCAGTAAAAAGGTTGGTTAAAACCTTATACTTTCCGTCCCAGCTTAACTCACTGTGAACACCAATATCAAAGCAAGACAATGATTCTAAATCACAGTAGATTGTAATATATATTTAAGGTAACACATTTGTAAGGATAGAATTGAATATTAGGCAAAGAAGCAAATGGAAAAGCTGTGTCTGAAATAGTGACATGTCTATTTTTCATACGAGGCTGCAGCTTCATATCTTTACCATGTTGACACTGTGACAATGCAGATGGCACCAATTTGAAAACCGTGATAGGAAAAATATTTTTTTTCACTTCTATTCCAGAGTGAAACCTCAGTGTATATTTATAGCAGCCGGGAGTCAAGCAGTAATCTAGTTACTTCAAATGTAGACTGGAATCCAAGTTCTTTTTGAGCCCAAGGGACACACAAATCCTGGCCTGACTTAGCTGGGATACACTTGTGTGAAACATCACCGACAGACATGCTGTCTAGAGGCAGACTAAGATTTATTGGGGCTTTGGGCAGGCAGAAACTTGGAGGCCCCACTGGTGTTGAGGATTTTGTGGGTAGGACCACCAGTGAGTACACTTACAACAGAATATGTTGGTTACAGCACAGACTCAATGGTCCGAATTATTTCTTTTAACTGCAGACATTGTATGAAGTGATGTTAAATAAATAGAAGATGAATCTCCTTCTGGAATCTAATCCGGGCCCGTACTCCCCTGGAGTTTAGAAGGATGAGAGGGGGACTTCATTGAAACTTACCGAATAGTAAAAGGCTTGGATAGAGTGGATGTGGAGAGGATGTTTCCACTAGTGGGAGAGTCTAGGGCCAGATGTCATAGCCTCAGAATAAAAGGACGTACCTTTAGAAAAGAGATGAGGAGGTACTGTATTTCTTTAGTCAGAGGGTGGTGAATCTGTAGAATTCATTGCCACAGAAGGCGGTGGAGGCCAAGTCAATGAATATTTTTAAGGCAGAGATTGATTGATTCTTGATTAGTAAAAGGGAATCAGGGGTTATGGGGAGAAGGCAGGAGAATGGGGTTGAGAGGGAAAGATAGATCAGCCATGATTGAATGGTGGAGTAGCCTTAATGGGTTGAATGCCCTAATTCTGCTCCTATCACTTATGAATATTTTTGCACTTAACTCCTTGAAGCCACTGTCATTTCTCAATCTACATTCTTCTCTGAGGACTGGTGAACAAGCAGTATGGCACTTGACAACATTGGCCTGGAGGGAGGAACTGGCTTTGTTTCTTCACACACCCAGACCAAGGAAGATGTGGCCCCAACACTTGACCTTAACAATCCTGGGAATAGATCCCACCGTTTGCCCCTTACTAGCTGACTCCATCTTAGGGATGTCATTAAGCTGGAAAGAGTGCAGAGAAGATTTACAAGGATGTTGCCAGTACTCAAGGCCTCAACTATAGGGCAAAGTTGGGCATGCAAGGAGTTTATTCCTTGAAGCGCAGGAAGCTGAGAGGTGATCTTACGGAGGTGTATAAAATCATGAGTGGAATAGATAGGGTGAATGCACACATGTCAATAAACTAAACTCAACTCTTTTACCCAATGCAGGTAGATCAAGAACCATTGGACATAGGTTTAAGATGAGAGGAGAAAGATTTAATAGGAACCTGAGGAGCAACATTTTCACTCGGAGGATAGTTGGTAAATGAAACAAGCTGCCAGAGGAGGTAGTTGAGGCAGTTACTACAACAGCATTTAAAAGACACTTGGATCGCTACATGGATAGGAAAGGGTTAGAGGAATTTGGGCCAAACACAGGCAAATGGTAGCAGCTTAGATGGTGGTCAGCATGACTCGTCAAAAGACCTGATGGCAATATACCCCTGACCTGGGATTGGATATCCTGATCCTTCACACACATATAGCCCATTGGCACCACTCTGCTGCCTTGCGCTCTCTCATCCACACTGAACAGGCCTTTCTTGAGAGAGCTAGTGTGTCTGATGGAGAGCAAGAGATTGTGAGTGAGAACATGAGAAACATGAAAAGCGATGGAGTGACTTAGCTTGTCAGGCAGTATATCTGGAGAACATGGACAGGTGACCATTTGGGTTGGGACCCCTCTTCAGAATGGAAGAGGATCCAGTTTCAAAGGGATGCTCAGCGAACCAGTTCCCTGAGCTTGGTTAAAAAGCTTGGTGTTGAATGCTGAGCTGTAGTTGATGAACAACAGCCTGATGTATGTATTTTTATTGTTCAAGTGGTCCAGTGCCGAATGTAGACCCACTGAGATTTTTGTGTAGCATTATCTGATCTGATTCGATTGCATGCTAAACAAAGCTTTTCACTGTTTCTTGGCACATGTGATAATAATAAACCTAGAAGGATGAGAGGAGATCTTATCGAAACGTATAAGATTATTAAGTGGTTGGACACGTTAGAGGCAGGAAACATGTTCCCAATGTTGGGGGAGTCCAGAACAAGGGGCCACAGTTTACGAATAAGGGGTAGGCCATTTAGAACTGAGGAGAGGAAAAACTTTTTCAGTCAGAGAGTTGTGAATCTGTGGAATTCTCTGCCTCAGAAGGCAGTGGAGGCCAATTCTCTGAATGCTTTCAAGAGAGAGCTAGATAGAGCTCTTAAGGATAGCGGAGTCAGGGGGTCTGGGGAGAAGGCAGGAACGGGGTACTGATTGAGAATGATCAGCCATGATCACATTGAATGGCGGTGCTGGCTCGAAGGGCCGAATGGCCTCCTCCTGCACCTATTGTCTATTGTCTACAAAAACCTAAATCTAAAGAAAAAATGGGTCCTACGGTTAGAAGTGGCAAACATTGCTGTGAATTTTTTAATGAATATTTATTCAACAAGAATGATTTGTTTTGTCCCATTTATATATGCAATGTGCCGGGAGTGTAGACCTGAGGATGGGGCTTCATGCTTCATCACCACATTCTTGTTTAACATAGAAACATAGAAAATAGATGCAGGAATAGACCGTTCGGCCCTTGGAGCCAACACCGTTAGCCCTCAGAGCTATTTCTAATTCTAGTTGCAGACACCCTTTTGCACCCCAGAGGTAACTCATCGGCTTGGTGTAGCTCATTGCACAGCTAAGCTCTGAGCTGCAGGGAAGAAAAATAAGAAAGCAGTATAACCCAGTAGCAGATCGGAATAGCAGGTAGAATGGGTGGCTAATGGAGCCACTGACTCACACTGCCAGAGATACGAGTTCAAAAACAGCATCAGGTGCTTCTGTGTGGAGTCTGCACATTCTCCCTGTGATGGCGTGGATATTCCCTGAGTGCTCTGCTTTCTTTCCACAAATGGGGTTGTAGGTTAATTGTCCACTGTAAATTACTCATGAGTAGTTGGTAGAGTTTTGGTAGAAATGATAAAAACGTGGGAATCATCAAAATAGGATTAACGTCAGATTAGTGCAAATGGGTGTTTGATAGCCAGCAAGGATTTGGTGGGTCAATGGGGTTGTTTCCACACTGAATGTGGAAACATTTTTCCTGCATCTAGCTTGTCCAGTCCTTTTAAAATTATAAAAGGGCTGGTCAAGCTATATGCAGCAAAAATGTTCCCAATGTTGGGGGAGTCCAGAACCAGGGGCCCCAGTCTAAGAATAAAGGGGAGGCCATTTAAAACTGAGGTGAGAAGAAACTTTTTCACCCAGAGTTGTGAATTTGTGAAATTCTCTGCCACAGAAGGCAGTGGAGGCCAATTCACTGGATGAATTTAAAAGAAAGTTAGACAGAGCACTAGGGGCTCGTGGAATCCAGGGATATGGGGAGAAGGCAGGCACGGGTTACTGATTGTGGATGATCAGCCATGATCACAATGAATGGTGGTGCTGGCTCGAAGGGCCAAATGGCCTCCTCCTGCACCTATTTTCTATGTTTCTATTTTGCTATGAATGTCTCTGTGATTCCATGGTGTATTACAAATACTGCTTTCAGACTGCTTCTCGAAGATAAGCTTGAAAGAAAATATTTGGTGGTGGCCTATAATGTAACCTTTATTGCTACTGCTTAGACCCCTGAAGAATTTGCATCTGTAGCAAATGCTATGCTCACTATTATGGCAATGCCAAGTAGAGGACTACAGAGGCATTATGTCCCTCCTTGACACATAGGTCCACAGGTTATTTTCACTGGCCACCAGGGTATATGAATATCATCCAACATTGTAGCATTGAACACAGAAACTAGGACTAGGTAATTCAGCCCCTCATCCCTATTCTGCCACTCCCTGCACTATTCCATGATTCCCTTAAAATCTAAAAGTCCATCTATCTTTATTGTTGGTACAGTCAGTCACTGCCCACAGCCTGAATTTCAAAGATTCACTACCCTCGTGGGAAGAAATTTCTTCTCACTTAACATAGAAAATAGGTGCAGGAGCAGGCCATTTGACCCTTCGAGCCAGCACCGCCATTCATTGTGATCATGGTTGATCATCCACAATCAGTAACCTGTGCCTGCCTTTTCCCCATATCCCTTGATTCCACTAGCCCCTAGAGCTCTATCTAACTCTCTTTAAAATTCATCCAGTGAATTGGCCTCCACTGCCTTCTCGGGCAGAGAATTCCACAAATTCACAACTCTCTGGGTGAAAAAGTTGCTTCTCACTTCAGTTTAAATGGCCTCCCCTTTATTCTTAGACTGTGTCCCCTGGTTCTGAACTCCCCCAACATTGGGAACATTTTTCCTGCATCTAGCTTGTCTAGTCCTTTTATAATTTTATATGTCTCTATAAGATCCCCTCTCATCCTTCTAAACTCCAGTGAATACAAGCCTCGTCTTTCCAATCTTTCCCCATATGACAGTCCCGCCATCCCGGGGATTAACCTCGTGAACCCAAGCTGCACTACCTCAATAGCAAGGATGTCCTTCCTCAAATTAGGAGACCAAAACTGCACACAACACTCCAGAAGCAGTTTCACCAGGGCCCTGTACAACTGCAGAAGGACCTCTTTGCTCCTATACTCAAATCCTCTCTTTATGAAGGCCAACATGCCATTAGGTTTCTTCACTGCCTGCTGTACCTGCACGCTTACTTTCAGTGACTGGTGTACAAGGACACCCAGGTCTCGTTGCACGTCTCCTTTACCTAATCTGGCACCATTGAGATAATAATCTGCCTCCTGGTGTTTGCTGCCAAAGTGGATAGCCTCACATTTATCTACATTATACTGCATCTGCCCACTCCCTCAACTTGTCCAAGTTACCCTGCAACCTCCTAACAGCCTCCGCAGTTCACACTGCCACCCTGCTTTGTGTCATCAGCAAACTTGCTAATGTTACTTCTAATTCCATCTGTTGCGGCCCCAGCACCGAGCCTTGCGGCACTCCACTCGCCACTGCCTGCCATTCTGAAAAGGATCTGTTTATTCCTACTCTTTGCTTTCTTTCTGACAACCAATTCTCTATCCATGTCAATACCCTACCCCCAAAACCATGTGCTCTAATTTTGCTCACCAATCTCCTGTGTGGGACCTTATCTAAGGCTTTCTGAAAGTCTAGATACACTATATCCAATGGCTATCCTTCATCCATTTTACTGGTCACATCCTCAAAAAAACTCCAGAAGATTAGTCAAGCAGGATTTCCCCTTCATAAATCCATACTGACTTGGACCAATCCTTTTATTGCTATCCAAATGTGCCATTATTACCTCTTTAATAATTGACTCCAGCATCTTCCCCACCACTGATGTCAGGCCTTAATGGCTGACCCTTTAATTTTAAACTTTGCCCCTGGTTCTCGTTTGGGGAAATATCATCCTTGCATCAACCCTGTTCAGGCCTGTTGTAATTTTGTACATTTCAATGAGATTTCTCCTCATTCTTCTGAACTCAACAGAGTATAGGCCCAGACAAAATGTAGGCATGGTGGTGCAGCATTAGAGTTGCTACCTTACAGCGCCAGAGACCCAGGTTTGATCCTGACTATGGGTGCTTTCTGTATGGAGTTTGCTCGTTCTCCCTATGACCACGTGGGTTTTCTCCGGGTGCTCCGGTTTCCTCCCACACTCCAAAAAGTACAGATTTATAGGCCAATTGGCTTCTGTAAGTTGTAAATTGTCGCTAGTGTATGGGGTATCGCTGGTCGGTGTGGACTCGGTGGGCCGAAGCGCCTGTTTCCATACTGTGTCTCTAAAGTAAAGTAGAAACAAGGAACTGCAGATGCTGGTTCATACACAAAAGGACACAAATTGCTGGAGTAACTCAGCATGTTCTGATGCTACCTGACCTGCTGAGTTACTGCAACACTTTATGTCCTTTATAGTATGGGCCCATTCCACTTAACCTCCCCTCATACAACAAACGTGACATCCTAGACGTCAATCCTGTGTGCTCCCTTAATCACAAGTCTATCCTTTCTTAGGCTAGGGGACCAAACTGCATGGAATATTGCATTCTAGATCTATCTCAGATGTCCAAAGTGTTGGAGATTAAAATTACATGTAAAATGTATGCCATGTTTACTAATTTCACCCTCATTCATTTTTTAGATGTCTTTCGCTATGAATGCCTCCTAATCTTTACTTAAACTAAAGCTGCAGGCTCAATAATGGTTTATATTTACTTTCACCATAAATGAAATATCATAAATTACTTTTTGCTGGATTGAATTAGTTGAATTAGAGAGCATTGAGCAAATTATATGATTTAAAAATGTGGTTACAAAACCACTAATTATTTAAAAGTGTATGTAATAAAATCTGTCTGCGTAACAGAATGCTGTTAAACGAAGCAATGTGTTGTTTTATATAATAAATTAAGTTTCTACAATGATATGTGCAGAGGAGTGTATTTCATAGTATTCCTTTTCCAGAGATGCTGTCTGACCCACTGAGTTACTCCAGCTTTTTGTGTCGATCTTCAGCTTAAACCACCATCTACAGTTCTTTCCAACACAATCTAGGTGACAGCTCTTGAGGATTTAGAACCAAGTTGGTAAAGGCCAAAACGTAATGGCTCCTTGTGAATATGTAATGCATTTCTGTCATTTATCCAGAGATAGCTCTTGGCATACCCAATGCTATCAAAATTCTCCATTTTATTCAGTTGCAATCAAACTATTTAGAAACATAGGAACATAGATGCAGGAGGAGGCCATTTGGCCCTTTGAGGCAGCACCACCATTCATTGTGATCATTGCTGATCATCTACAATCAGTAACCTGTTTTAATAATTTTCCCCTTTTAGTTTTTTAGGGAATACAGCATGGAACAGATCCTTCGGCCCACTGGGTCAACACCAACCATCGATTACACTTCACACCTGTTCTATGTTATCCCACTTTCTCATCTACTCCCTAAAGACCAGGGGCAATTTACAGAGACCAATTAACTTACAAATCCACACGTCTTTGGGCTGTGGGAGGAAAGTGATGCAATGGGAGAAAACCCTTGCAGTCACAGGCAGAATGTGCAAATATCCACACAGACAGCGCCTGAGGTCAGCATCGAACCCGGGTCTCTAGCGGTGTGAGGCAGCAGATCTCCCAGCTGCGCCAGTTTTCTTCTAATGATGTCCCTTTGTGCAAGTTGATTTTCCCACTTACGGAAGCATCTCCGTCGTGACCTCTTCGAATCATATATGTTTCAATTTATGAGAGATATCGTGAACAGGATATTATGAAATTTGTGGGCCAGTTGCAATCAACTACATGGTGAGGAAGGGGCAGCTACCTCAAACAATGGCTCCAGTGGGCGAGGTAACAACAACTGCTTCTCCTTTTCTGGACAGCAACCAAACGTAGCAGCCAAACCATGGATAAATAATATGATCAATCTTTTGCTTGTGCCCCAGCATTAGAGGGGAAAGTTTTAATAGGAACCTCAGGGGCAACTTTTTCCATTCTGTGGGTGGTGGGTGCATGGTAAGAGCTGCCAGAGGAGGTAGTTCAGTCAGGTATAATAACAACATTTAAAAGGCACTTGGACAGATACACGGATATGAAAGGTTTAGAAGAGTATATGCCAATCACATACAAATGGGACTAGCTTTAATGGTGCATGTTGATTGGCATGCACAAGTTGGACCAAAGGGTTGTTTCTGTATGATTTCATCAAATCTTCTTTTCTTCAGACATAATTAAAAAGGACATTGAAGGATGTTAGCCTAACTTCTATTTTCACTCTTACACATCCTTTGAGCATATTGAGGCACTTTCTGTACCAATCATTGTATCCAACTAGTTACCACATGGCTCAACTTTATGAGGACTGACAATGGATCATAAAAGTAGTTTACCAGCGATACTAAAGTATCTGGAATAGAAAAAAAATTCCCACAAAATTAGTTCCTGATCAGATGTGTTCACACCAAGGTCTCAAAGTGAAATTTAACAATGTTTTGCACACAAAAATGCAAATATTTATTTTGCATGCTTTATTTTCCCCCATTTTATTTGAAATTAGTCCTTCTGATTGGAATGTAGGATAATTATTGAAACCCCAATTTCCATTCTTGCTGTGTGGTCTTAGACAATGAGAATTAACAGACCATTGAACATGTGTATGCAGTTAGGAACAAATCCTGCTGTTAGCTTGCAACCACACAATACAAATGTAACAATACCGGCAGGAGTGTGAATGTAGATTTATTTTCTAACCCAGTGATGATGAGATCAAATCAACCATGTGCATTATCTAACACACTTTGGTTAAATTAAGAGAATTGACCTGAGATCAAAGCTTGTCTGTGCTGAGTATCCCATCTCATCGTTCTTTAATGCACTGGGTATGCAAATATTCATGTGTTTCAGTGAGAACAATCAAACTGTGAGTAATATTGTATTACTGTAATTATAAACCAAACTCCAGGTTATTCAACAAAGAACAGTTGGCTAACCTCATACCTGGTTACCATGGGTGTCTGCATGTCCATTTGCAATGTTGTCACAGGATATGAGAAATGGTTAGAAATCTGATACATTTATAAGTGGCAAAGATGTAGAGGATACGTCATGGTTGGCTGCAGAATATTATTTTTCTTCCAAATGGAGGTAAAATGAGCAATCACTTTGTATGACTGGCCATTATTCACTTGCAATGTTACTGTTCCTCAGGTCTTGTGAAATCAGTCTGGATTGGAATTTACAACTAACACTGAGAAGAAAATCTCCATTCATCGTATTTAATATTAAAGAATTCTACCAAGTGACAATAAAGCTTTAAGGAAGAACTAAATAAATATTCAAAATAAATAATCAAGAAAATATCTAATTAATTCTTGCAATGCTTTTCAGTGCTTTTCTAACTAAACACGTTCAGAAGCAATTTTGATCATTCTTTAACAGCTGCTTTTCAGATGGGGAAATGTATTTGGATATGTGTAGGAAAGAACTGCAGATGCTGGTTTAAACTGAAGATAGACACAAAAAGCTGGAGTTACTCAGCGGGACAGGCAACATCTCTGGAGAGAAGGAATGGGTGACGTTTCGGGTCAGGAACCTTCTTCAGTAAATGTATTTGTGCTAGAATTAGACATTTTGGTGACAACATTGCAGTGAACATTTAGCAGAATAATTACAGGATGCTATTAGGAGATCTCACTGGTGTTTATGGGGGAAAAATGTATGAGATTTGGAATTTGTATTAAATCCTTCAGTGTACTGAGGGCAGGAGTTGAGATGTCATGTCTTCGGTAATTTACTGTGTACAGTTCTGCTGTAGGAAGGACAACATTAAACTGCAAATAGTGCAAAAGTGATTTATGAATATGTTACCGGGTCAGGAGGGTTTGAGTTATAAGGAGAGACTGAAGTGTAGGAGACTGAGGGGCGAGCAATTCTGTAGTCAGGAGATAGATTCGGTGAATAGAGCCGGTATTTTTCTTGGGGTAGTCTAAATAAATAATCTAAAACAAAATGGCACAGGTTTAAGGTGAAAGGGGAAAGATTTAAACGGTATCTGAGGAGCAACTTTTTCATACAGAGAGTGATGAGTACATGGAATCAGCTGCCAGAGGTTGGTAAAATGATGTCATTTAAAAAGACACTTGGGCAAATATAGGGATAGGAAAGGCTTGGAAGGATATCGATCAGGGAAGTGGGATTAGCTCAATCAGGCAACTTAATCGGCATGGTTAATTTGCGCCAAAGAACCTGTTTCTGTGCTGTATAGCTCTATGACTGATGGAATTTATTTCTCACCTCTCCTACAAACTTAATCAGATTCAGATTAGCTTATTGACATGGACACTAGTTTCCAATGAAATTCCTTGTTCGCATGAGGCTCATAGAGTATTCAGTATACATGATCATAGATAGAATAAGGCGGGAGAATGGAGTTAGGAGGGAGAGATAGATCAGCCATGATTGAATGGCGGAGTAGACTTGATGGGCCAAACGGCCTAATCCTGTTCCTATCACATATGATCTTATGAATGTAATGATGAATGCAAAACAGCGGAATGGTGCAAAGACTGCATTGCAATCTGAAGTCATGCAAAAAAAGCATAACATTTTCTTGGCTCTAAGTATAGAGTTAAATGTCTTTTCAATTATATTGTGGATACAGTAGAGTTCTATTGTTTGCAAATGCCTAATCTCTGCTTCCATGACTTTTAAAAATAAAACAAAAAGAGATACAGCTTGTGGAGGTGAAATTAAAATCAACAGAGAAAGCAAAGAAGAACAGTTCATTAAATATGATCAATTGGCCTGATACAAAATGGATCTC
The DNA here is from genome assembly GCF_053455715.1 of Rhinoraja longicauda. Taxonomy (NCBI): domain Eukaryota; kingdom Metazoa; phylum Chordata; class Chondrichthyes; order Rajiformes; family Arhynchobatidae; genus Rhinoraja; species Rhinoraja longicauda. Next base: position 88,115,026 of record NC_135955.1, read on the forward strand.
CAGTGCAAATATTAAATCAGTAACATCAGTAACGTCGCAGCTGCGGCTTGCCTGCAGTCCGTCTGTCTTTTGTGTTTTTTGTTGTTTTTGTCTGAATTGTAGTTTTAATATGGTGTAGGGTTTGTATGTTATGTTTGGGGGGGGGGGGGGGGGGGGAGGGAACGGGAACTGTAAAATTCTCTCTCCCGAACGGAGACGCGACCTTTGTTTCTGTGTCGTGTCTCCGTTCCCGCTGCGGCCTACCACCGGCCATGCACCTGGGACCACCTGGGGCTCTGGTTCGCAGAGCCCGCGGCCCGGACTCACCACCTGCGGCGCTGGCTGCCTGCGGATGCTGCGGAGCGGCTGCGACTCGTCTCCGGAGGCTCCGGCGCGGGCCGCGTGGACGTCGGAAGCCCGCAGGCCCCTGGATGGGGGCCGACATCGGGAGCTCCGGCAGCGGCAGAGGCAGCGTGTTCGCCCGCCCCGAATCGCGGGGCTTGGGTCGGCCCACCGCGGACCTTTCACCGTCCAGCGCGGCCTGCAATAGGCCGCGGGATTTTCACCGCCCAGCGGGGGCTTCAATGTCGGGAGCCCCGACCGCCCCGACGTGGCAACGACAACAGCCTGACCGCGGGACAAGACGGCAGGGGAAGAGAAAAGACATTGTGGCCTTCCATCACAGTGAGGAGGGACTGGAGGAGACTCACTGTGATGGATGTTTCTTTTTGTTTGGTGTTAGTTTGTGATTGTATGTGTTATTGCATTTTTATTGATTATTCTTATTGGTCTTATTGTTCAACTGCGGGTAATGTTTCATTTCACTACACATTTATGTGTATGTGACAAATAAACGACTATTGACTATTGACTATTGATCCAAAGTTTAAAGATCACGAAGCAGCAACTCTTCAGGAAATAGTTATAAATATCAAAGTGTAAGAAAATAACTACAGATGCTGGTACATATCGAAGGTATTTATGCACAAAATGCTGGAGTAACTCAGCAGGTCAGGCAGCATCTCAGGAGAGAAGGAATGGGTAACATTTCGGGTCGAGACCCTTCTTCAGACTGATGTCAGGGGGGGTCGAGACAAAGGAAGGATATAGGTGGAGACAGGAAGTTAGAGGGAGAACTGGGAAGGGGAAGAGAGGGACAGTGGAACTATCTAAAGTTGGAGAAGTCAATGTTCATACCGCTGGGCTGCAAGCTGCCCAAGCAAAATATGAGGTGCTGTTCCTCCAATTTCCGGTGGGCCTCACTATGGCACTGGAGGAGGCCCATGACAGAAAGGTCAGACTGGGAGTGGGAGGGAGAGTTGAAGTGCTCAGCCACCGGGAGATCAGGTTGGTTAAGGCGGACTGAGCGAAGGTGTTGAGCGAAACGATTGCCGAGCCTGCGTTTGGTTTCGCTGATGTAAAGAAATTGACATCTAGAGCAGTGGATACAATAGATGAGGTTGGAGGAGGTGCAGGTGAACCTCTGTCTCACCTGGAAAGACTGCTTGGGTCCTTGGATAGAGTTGAGGGGGGAGGTAAAGGGACAGGTGTTGCATCTCCTGCGGTTGCAGGGGAAAGTGCCCGGGGATGGGGTGGTTTGGGTAGGAAGGGACGAGTGGACCAGGGAGTTATGGAGGGAACGGTCTCTGCGGAATGCAGAAAGGAGAGGGGATGGGAAGATGTGGCCAGTAGTGGGATCCCGTTGTGGGTGACGGAAATGTTGGAAGATGATTTGTTGGATACGCTGGCTGGTGGGGTGGAAGGTGAGAACGAGGGGCATTCTGTCCTTGTTACGAATGGGGGGAGGGGGAGCAAGAGCGGAGCTGCGGGATGTAGAAGAGACCCTAGTGAGAGCCTCATCAATAATGGAAGAGGGGAAGCGCCGTTTCCTGAAGAATGAGGACATCTCTGATGCCCTAGTGTGAAACACCTCATCCCGGGTATCAAATATCAACTTATCCAAGAAGTTGAACAAAAATAATTGTTTGCAAACATTTTAAAAACGAAGTTATCGCAGAGTTGTGAACACTGCCCAGTCTAGCACACAGAATCTGCTTACTAAAATGGGTTGAAATTTACCCATGACCTACTACGGTTGTTTTTGGAGTCGAGTGGTCTATCTTGCTCCTCTAATATCTTTGGTCCCATCTTCAAACCACGGGGTCGGGGCCGCGGCCGCTCCCTCTCTCCTTCCGCTCCCCGCCAGTAGCAGCAGCAGCGTCACGTGGTCAGCCGTCACATCCGTCCCCTCCCTCCTTCTCTCCCTTTCTCCCTGGCCGCCATCTTGCTGCGCTGCGCTCCTCGTGTGGCGCCTCCCGTCAGCTGCGGCTCTGTGCGGACCCTACGCACTTCGGTACCGCCACAGCCATCGCCCCGGCAATTCGACGACGCGCAAGGTAAACGTAAACGAAGGTTTGCCGGAGAGGGTGGGGAGAGAGTGAGGGGGTTTGTGGGCGAGGAAACGTGCTTGTCCTCATCATGCCGTCCAGTGGGTGAGACGGGCCCAGGCGCTGCGGTGGCGGCCGCGACTCGGCTACAGGACCGGCTCCTCAACGTGACCCGAGTTAGAGCGCAATCCGGACCTATCTGTCTATATATCTTTTACGCATCTTTCATTAATTTGTTCTATATACCTTTATATTAATTTTACGACCGGTCGACGGAAGGTCGAGGGCCTCGATCGGAAGCGTTCTTTATTTCTTCTCTCCAGAACATGCTGCGTGACCCAGCAATGAGTTACTCCAGCTTTTTGTGTCAATCTTCGGTGTAAATCAGCTTCCTAAACTCAGGGTCCAACAGGGTGGGTCATTCATGGGGAAGAATCTTCGCCAGCAATGGGTCGGGTTTGATGTAGTAACTTTATATTAATAGTATGACCACTTTCATCAAAGATTCACAGTCTGCGGGAATCTAATCTATATTTTGCTGCTGTATTGTGTAGTTTTGACTACAGTCGACTTCCCAGTTCCGCTTGTTTTAGCTTCTCATTAATAATGGGAATTTGTCTTAATAAAAGTCCGTACACTGAATAGAGTTTAGGGTCGATATTTTTTTGTGCCTTCTTGTAAAGGAACAGTAAAGGACCAAAAATGTTCAGTTGTAGACATTTGTCCCCAAATGGGAGTGGTAATGTAAGGTATAACTTTAATCAAGAAATTAAAAGTGCATGCATTTAAGTTCCCCATTGGCAATACAATGGGGAATTTAAATCTACATATAGGTTGAGCAAATTAGTGATAGCATGCAAATGTATAATTAGAATGTATAAGACTGGGTTTTCCAGATCATTAAGTTTAAATATGGAGGAAGCGATTTTTTTCATTTGGAGGGTGATCTTAAGATGTCCAAGTGTAGAGGTTTCTAGCACTTGAAGGCAAAGGAATAAGCAGAATGGGGAAAGGTTTAAGAGGATCTAATAGGACTAGTTTTTAATTTAGAGTGTAGTCTATCTGGAATGAACTGCCAGAGGAAGCTATAAAAACAGATCTTATGTTTTGAACATAAGTTTGCACCTGTTCTGTTGTTCAGTAAGATTATGGGTGTTCTTCTACCTTGACATTCCTCACATCATTTTGCAGTAAAGAGCAATATAAATGCACCTGCATATTACCATTCAGTGACTGGGACTCCTTTTGGCCATCAAGATTTTCCTATCTCTCTTCACGCTGTAAAAATAAAAAGCACCCAGTGCGTTTTGTAACTACTCACATTTTTCACTTGAAATGTTACATCAGGCGTTGCCTAATGCTGATATAGATTATGAATTGCTGGGATGCACAATCTGATCCGTGCAGAATCCATTGTCCACAGCTTACATGTTTAGATCGCCTGTTTACTTGTACTGTATCTGTTAAACAGCTTGAATCAGATTAATATGTTATTTCCAATTTCCTTGTTCTCCAAGCTTGTTCAGCGGCCCACGTGAGGAGACCTTATGGAAAGCTACCCGAAAATCTAATATTGTATGATGATGCAGTTAATTAATAATTCAGTAGTTATGTGATCTTTAGGGAGTGAACAAAATATAGAATATTGTAGTGGAAGTAAAATCAGAAGCCATGGTTTTAAATCTGAAGAAAGCAGTGATTTGGTTATGGTAGATTTGCAAATTACATTATAAAATATGAGACTAAATGAGTATTGATTCAAATTGAATAATTAATTAGTAATACTCATTGAAGACATAAATGCTTCATAGTGATCCAGCTGTGGCTATTAAGAGATTAAAGATGATCTTAGATTAAATGAGACATATAATGTTGCTAAAAAAAGTGGATTGGGCCTAATTAGTTTAGTAGCTAATTAAGAAAAGGAAAAACTTGGACTTGAGAAGGATATTAAGTTCAAAATATCAAATAAAATTTAAATTGTGTGATAGTTTGGGAGATGCAACAAAGCCAGGAATGGGAGGGAATGGAGAAGAGTGGAGAACAGGCATCTGTGGATCCTTAAACATAGATAGCAGGACAAGTAGATCTAATTCAAACGGCAAGTGGAATGCTTTCCTTCAGATGAAGCATTGAGTAGAAGAGGAGGGATGGTATGCTCTAGATATCTACAAGCTTGTTTGCATATGGCAGGTACATTGTTTTGGTCACTACATTGCAAGAAAATTGAAATTTCACTAACAAAGATGCAAAAGAGACTTACAAGAAGCTTCAAGCCAGGTAACATTAGTTATGTGGAAAGATGTAATAGAACAGGATTATTTTTGTTAAATCTGTGGACAATAACGGGACACTTAATTAAGGTGTACAAAAATTAAAGGCTGATAAATCTCACCTAGCACAAGGGATATAAATTTGAAATAATTAGTGGAAGGAATGTAGCAGTGATAAGAAAACAATGTTTCAACTAGAGAGTGCTAGGGCTGTGGAATTTACAGTCTCTTTCTCTCTTTTAGGCAAAAAACAATTGCAACAATATAGATGTGCCTGGACGTGTACCTGAAGAGTTACATAGCAAGCCCTGGAAAGTGGGTTAAGTTAGTTGCTCTTTCTTGTTCAAAGTGGACAGGATCATCTATGATCATCTATATCAAATTTTCCATGTTTGCATGATTTGGCTATAAATTTGACCATATTTTGACAACTTGAATGGATGTTGGGTGAACATAAAGGTAAACCTTTGGGGATGGTGATTATTTTTGTTCGAGTCTCATAATTTATGTACTTGTTTCAGATGAAAGAAACAATAATGAATCAAGAAAAACTAGCCAAACTGCAAGCCCAAGTACGAATCGGTGGAAAGGTAAGATATTTAAGAAGGTTTTCTATTTCAGCTTTTAAAATGTTGCATATCAGATGACTGATGTTTGAAATCGGCCACAAGATTATTTCTTCTAAAATGATAGAATCAAAATTTTGGGAAACATTCTTTAATGAAGAAAGTTTGAGGTGTTTTCAGTGTGGTAAAATGGCTGACATATAGCGCCCTCCATAATGTTTAGGACAAGGATCCATCATTTATTTATTTGCCTCTGTACTCCGTAATTTGAGATTTGTAATAGAAAAAAATCACATGTGGTTAAAGTGCACGTTGTCAGATTTTATTAAAGGGTATTTTTATACATTTTGGTTTCACTATGTGGAAATTACAGCTGTGTTTATACATGGTCCCCCCATTTCAGGGCACCATAGTGTTCGGGACACATGGCTTCACAGGTGTTTGGAATTGCTCAGGTGTGTTTAAATGCCTCCTTAATGCAGGTATAAGAGAGCTCAGCACCTAGTCTTTCCTCCAGTCTTTCCGTCACCTTTGGAAACTTTTATTGCTGTTTATCAATATGAGAACCAAAGTTGTGCCAGTGAACGCCAAAGAAGCTATTATGAGACTCAGAAACAAGAATAAAATTGTTGGAGTCATCAGCCAAACCTTAGGCTTACCAAAATCAACGGTTTGGAACATCATTAAGAAGAAAGAAGGCACTGGTGAGCTTACTAATCGCAAAGGGACTGGCAGGCCAAGGAAGATCTCCACAGCTAGTGACAGAAGAATTCTCTCTATAAATTTAAAAAAACAAACACCTGTCCGACAGATCAGAAACACTTTTCAGGAGTCAGGTGTGGATTTGTCAATGACCACTGTCCACAGCAGACTTCATGAACAGAAATACAGAGGCTACACTGCAAGATGCAAACCACTGGTTAGCCACAAAAATAAGATGGCCAGGTTATAATTTGCCAAGAAGTACTTAAAAGAGCAACCACAGTTCTGGAAAAAGGTCTTGTAGACAGGTGAGACGAAGATGAACTTATATCAGAGTGAAGGCAAGAGAAAAGTATGGAGGAGAGAAGGAACTGCCCAAGATCCAAAGCATACCATCTCATCTGTGAAACACGGTGGTGGGGGTGTTATGACCTGGGCATGTGTGGCTGTTGAAGATACTGGCTCACTTATCTTCATTGATGATACAACTGCTGACGGTAGTAGCATAATAAATTCTGAGGTGTATATCCTATCTACTCAAGTTCATCAAAACTGCCTCAAAATCCATTGGTCGGTGATTCATTCTACGGCAAGACAATGATCCCAAACATACTGCTAAAGCAACAAAGGCGTTTTCAAAGCTAAACAATGGTCGATTCTTGAGTGGCCAATTCAATCTGAACTCAACTGAGCATGCCTTTTATATGTTGAAGAGAAAATTGAAGGGGACAAGCCCCCAAAACAAGCATAAGCTAAAGATGGCTGCAATATAGGCCTGGCAGAGGATCACCAGAGAAGGCACCCAGCAACTGGTGATGTCCATGAATCACAGACTTCAAGCAGTCATTGCATGCAAAGGATATGCAACAAAATACTAAACATGACTACTTTCATTTACATGACATTGCTGTGTCCCAAACATTATGGTGCCCTGAAATTGATGGAGTGTGTATAAACGCTGCTATAATTTCTACACGGTGAAACTAAAATGCTTAAAAATGGCCTTTATTAAAATCTGACAATGTGCACTTTAACCACATGTGATTTTTTTTTCTATTAAAAATCTCAAATAGTGGAGTACAGAGGCAAATAAATAAATGATAGGTCTTTGTCCCAAACATTATGGAGGGCATTGTATGTCAAATGTGAAACATTGATGACAAACAAGAATTAGAAATAAGTAAATAATTAACCACAAATCTTTGAAAAAGTGTTTTCCAGTGTCTACAGTTTTTTTTTACGTCTGAGTCAAGTTTGAGCCCTGTTTGTCAAACTAGGACCTGTTGCCCTTGTCTAAATAATGGTGAAATATCTAAGCATGTTGTAGATGCTGCTGGGCAAGTGGCAGAACTACAGAAAATTATTGATTTAGGTACTGTTAATTTGTAGGAAAGATTCTGAATTGTACTCCTTATTAGTAATGTTAGTGTTTTGGATATTGCCTTATTCTTTGGAATTAAAAAATATATGCTTGGTGTAATTTCTATATGAAAACTGAATACCATTTGATAAATATTGCATGGTTTCAGTATGGGCATTTATCACTCCAGTATCTTTAAGCTTTGAGATATCTGGTAAAAAGGATGCCCGAGAGAAAATAGAAGTTTTCTGTTCAGTCTTCTCAAGTTTGAGGGTTGGATCGTTCCGCTTCTTACATTAACATTCTAGACACAGCGATGCAAACTAAATTGCATAGCAAAAAAATTGTTTTGTAATACGTAGAATCATTATTTGGAAATATCTACCGTTGCCCAGTAGAAACTCCCAGCATTAATTTAGTAATTGCTCTTTGTGCTCCACCAAGAGCCAGATATGGATTTTACATATTCTTCGATCTTTCAGTAATCCAGGAAGTGGAACACTTCATGGCATATATACACTTGTTAGTAAAATATGAGATAAGTAGGCACCCTGCATGTAAAGTGAAAATTGGATGTATTACTCTTATCCAGTAGTCCGTTTGGAAACGACACCCACCTTTCCAAATGTCCTGATGCAGCACTGCAAACTATGTTTTGACCTCGCATATGATCTATGAGCCCATTCATTGAATAGTTTTATGGCAGTGAGGAGTGCCAAGATATATATATTTTAAAATTATTTGTTTGCATTAATAATTTTATTATATTAGCTCTTAAGTGTCTTGTGACATTTGGATTTTTTAAAATGCGACACATTCGAGAGATGATAACGATGGGGGCATGGCGTTGCTGTATATCATGTCATCCATTGTTTTATGGGTTTGGTCATGTACCACACAGGGCCATATCACTGCTCCAGGGGTCCATGGTGAGTAAGATTGGTCATATAGATCTAAAACTGATGAGTTTAGAGAAAAGGATATGCTGGTGTGATTTACATTAGTACTTCTACTGGGCACATGTTTCCACAAGATATAAGAGTTAACTTTATTTCATAATTTCACTGAGTTTGTCCAAGCTGTGAATCTGGAGCTTGTTCTAGTTTTTGGTGACGGTGAGATTGTGGAAGCGTACAAAGAATCAACAAGAACAAAATATTCGATTTGAATCTTTACGAATTGCCAAGTATCAATTTGGTCACTGGCCATTAACTTTGATGAGTGCCACCTGCACTCTGAAATTTAGAAAATTGTAGAGTTGATACTCTACTAAATTTGAGGTTAATTTTCAGAACATGGTTTTAGTTTAGTTCAGAACAGTGTTTTAGTTCAACAACTTCAAGTGGTAATTTTGATGTGACTTTTCTGATTTTGCAACCAGGGTACAGCTCGCAGGAAGAAGAAGGTGGTACACAGAACAGCAACAGCAGATGACAAAAAGCTCCAGTTCTCTTTAAAGAAACTTGGTGTGAATAATATTTCTGGTATTGAAGAGGTATTACAATATATATTGGCATATTAGACTGCACATCTTGCAACCTTCTCGCAATCATACTATGGTTCCACTGTTCCCGAGAACTAACAGTTTAAATATGTCTTGAGGATGAAAGTGGCTATTGTGTATATGTTGGCAACTTTTTAATCTTTCTCCAACCTTTCTCCAATTCCTCATGAGAGGAATAGATTGGGTAAATGCACAGTCTCTTGCCCGCAGTAGGGGAATCAAGAACATGGGGACAGGGGTTTAAGGTGAGGGGGGGCGGGGGAAGATTTAATAGGCACCTCCTGCGGGTTAACCTTTTTTACACAAAGGACGGTGGGTTTGTGGATCGAGTTGCAGGAGGAGGTAGTTGAGGCAGGTAGTATTGCAACATTTAAGAAACAGTTAGACAGGTACATGGATATGACAGGATTAGAGGGATATGGCCCAAATGCAGGCAGGTGGGACAAGTATAGACGGGACAAGGACCACTTGCATCGTGGTAATTCTCTATTGCTCCTTTTTCTGGCAGGCTGAAGGTACAAAATCTTGAAAGCAGAGCTACCTGATATAAGAATGGTTTCTTCCCTGCTGTCATCAGACTCTTCATTGACCTGTTATATGCTAGGGATGATTTTTCGATCTTACAATCTACCTTGTTGTGGCCCTTGCACTTTTTTCATCTGAACTTCCTCTGGCCTATCACTATATTCCTCACTATTTATGTTTCCTCATTTGCACTCTACAATGCATGCATGTATACTATGATTTACCTGAATAACACAAAAGTATTTTCACTGTATCTCAGTACACATGACAATCATAAAACTAATAATAAATCAGAAGTCAAGTCAATTTTATTTGTATAGCACATTTAAAAACAACCCACGTTGACCAAAGTGCTGTACATCTGATTAGGTTCCAATGGAAAAAAAATGAAACATACAGTAGCACGCAAAGGGGGTACCTGGCTGGCCTGGTGTATTCATAATTGATTTTGGCAGAAAACAATTGAAATTTTAATTGGCAAATTTTTATTTTGCCTTTCCCTGAAAGCAAAGAAGCGTTTCTAAGAAATGTTGTTTGGTAGTTGGCATTAAAAATGCTTGCCCATGATTGTGCCTGATGATAAAAATAGGGGGAAGTGATCAAAGGTAACCATATCATGCTAAGATACACACAAAATGCTGGAGTAACTCAGCAGGACAGGCAGCATCTCTGGAGCGAAGGAGTAGGTGAAGTTTCGGGTGGAGACCTTTCTTCAGACTGATGTCAGGGGACAGGGAGATGCATAGCTAAGGAAGCGTAAGGTGTGTAACCAGGACAAAGGGGATATAGATCACACAAAAGAGTTTCTAAAATTGATGTGAATGCGTTTCCTTTTATTTTACAATCTATTAATACAGTAGAAACTGTTTATGTGGAATCACATCTAATTCATGAATGATGAGGTCCCATTCACCATAAAGTTGCTAATGGTGACCAGCAGTGCTATTAACATCCTCCATTTTATAATCCATATATATTAGATGAACTAGTTGCGTAAGTTGTTCGTGCGAGCCACGGTGATGCAGGTGTATAGCGCGCTGGTATAAATATATATGTAGCTGGATAGCAAACCTTGCTAAAAGGGACCTGAGTGCGTAAGACTTCCCCTGTCAGTACATAACCTCTGCATCATCAAGACTCCCACAGAGCTTCCTTGTGGCAACACACCATAACTGAAACCATCTCGTCCTGGGCAAAACAGCATGGGGATCTTGGTGAGATATTGTCCCCCGGCTATATGACCTGTAGGCCTAGCAGCTATGGGTTAAACCCACTGCCTTGTGGGGAAGACTCAGGAGAGCCAAAGGCACTGTTGATGGAGTCCCAACAAGTGATCCCTTGTGTGTTCACCTTCCAGCAGCTCCTGCAACCAAATAGGACCCAGACATTGCAGCCATGTCGTTCCTATGCAATCAGTCTATTAGGTCAAGAAGGGAATGCAGAAGTTGGGCGAGTCTGTGTTCCCAATTATCTGCCCAGGCTTGCGGCCAAACCAAATAGAGAGGACAAATAGCAAGGGGAAAAATCGCAGGAGGTAGCTGTCACAGCTGTTGGAGGATCTGCCTTCAAGAATAGGCCTAGTCAGCCACAGCAGGAAACGCAACCACAGATGAAATATTTCCCTGTCCAAGCAGGACAACGTCGAAGCCGCACCATCATTTCTTGCAGATGTATGGACGCCAACACACAGATGAGCTCGTTATGGGACTTGTGAAGTAGAAACCAGTAATTTAAAATTGTTTTTTAATTTTTAAATGTTGAAACCTGGTGACTATTTTTAAAATCTATTGCAGGTCAACATGTTCACAAACCAGGGAACAGTCATCCATTTTAATAATCCTAAAGTTCAGGCTTCACTTGCTGCAAATACATTTACGATTACAGGACACGCAGAAACTAAACAACTGACTGAGATGTTGCCCAGTATCTTAAATCAGCTTGGTGCTGATAGCCTGACAAGTTTGAGACGGTTGGCAGAATCTCTACCTAAACAACGTAAGTATATTGAACTATGATCATATTTGTATTCTTTGTTGTTCTTTAATTAAGGTTGATTTTCTATAGATGAATGTGGATTGCATGAATTTTAGCAAGTTATTTGTCAGTTCGTTCACTTCTTTGCCAAGAATTTAGAATAGTTTTGAAACTCACCTTTATCATTTTGCCTTGGTTGATGTCTGTTAATTCAATGCAAAATCTCGAAGTTCCAATTTGTGTACATAATGGTTAACACTTCTGAGAGTTACCAAAGGTATTTGGAATTAATTTATATTAACCTGGGAACTTATATACATGCTACTCGAGAGTCGAGTCCAGAATGTTTAATTTGTCATATGTACCGATACAGAACAATGAATTCTTACTAGTGAAACAATAAATCATAAAGCCTATCTGTAGAAAAACAATGTCACAAAATTGTTTTATTTTTTTCCTGCTTGTTCTGTATTGAAAGGTCCTCTATAAATAGTTGTGAGATAATAATCTATTATCATAGATCAAGGATTTTTGATATATTGGAACTGCATGGAAGCTGGGAATGCAGAGAATTGAGAGGAACTTTAATAGGTGTTTAAATATTTTATCCCATACAAAGGAAAAAATGTTCCTCCTGATAGGAAGGCCCATAATCAGATTGAGAGTGATTGGCAAAAGAACTTGAGCAATGTCTGATATTTTTCATGTAAATACATGTTTGTCTGGATGAACCTGTGTGATGTAAGCGGGTTCAGTAATTTGTAACAGGATTAATATCTGAAATGACAATATTAAACATGGGCTAATGGTTTGTGTGGAGTCATTATTTTACTTTCAATGTGCTGGCATAGGCTGCTGCGTTCTCTAGTACAGCTGCACTTCAATGTTGTCTTCTAAAAGAGAGATTGCTTAAGATATAATTATGATGCAGTGATGCTCATTTTTAATCAAATTGTTTGATTTCAGCTGTAGACAGTAAAGCACCACTTGCTTCTGGCGAGGATGATGATGATGAAGTTCCAGGTAATTAAAATATGAGCTAATGTTGATATTTGTAATGCGAAACTGTTAACTGTTACCTCAAGTGCAAGTCCATTTTTTGGGAAAGATACGATACGATAGAACTTTATTTATCCCAGAAGGGAACGTTCCCAGGAGTCAACCGTCATAAAACTCAAGATACATGAAATATAAACGGGTTAGGACTTCTTAAGCATACATGTGCAGGTGCTCCCCGGCTTACGATGCTTCGACGTGCGATATTTCAACTTTGCGATGGTGCAAATGGCAGTGAGCCGCAACTCGCTTCCGGCCGTGTGATCAGTGTGACCGTGTGTATTAAATGCATTTTGGCGTACGTTATTTTTGCTTTGTGATGGGTTTCTCGGAGCGGGACCCCATCGTAAGCTGAGGAGCACCTGTACTATGCAGGTTTGATTTCTACTTTAACCATTAACCAGTAGGGTAAGAATTTCCATTGGCAACAAGTCGTGCATTGTTGATACTTTGTATTTGTATATAAGATAATTGGAATATGGATACTCAATGGCTGGGTATTTTGAGGGTGAGTGTGATGTGTTCAGCATTGATTTTCTGCTGTCTTAATGGTGATTCTTGTTTCTTGTAGATCTTGTTGAAAACTTTGATGAGGCTTCAAAGGATGAAGCAAACTGAAGTGACGACGATACCCAAAGGATGACGTGAAGCTGAAATGGCTTTAGGGGGCTGCTATTTGTATTAGTTTTTTTGCTTTTGTAATCTTACATTTTTGTACTGTTACGCATATGTTTGCAGTCATGTGGTGATTCATTTATCCTGTTATTTTTGTTACTTGTAGCAGTCTTCTAATGCTGAATTAGGCAACTTTGCAACCTGGTCAAAATAGAAATTCTGAACTGAATTTGGCTCTGGATTGGAGTGGAAATAAAGAAGAAAAGCATCTATTTTGGTCTATTTAATTGTGGATTATAAAAATATGTGGATATCTAAACCAGCTGAAAAATTGATGGCAATTTTTACTTGGAAAACATTTTGGAAGGTGGGAATTATTCAGAAATCTGATATGAGAACTTCTGATTATGATCAGTTATCTTTGTAAAATATTTAGCACCATGCCTTCTGGTTTGGGATTCCTATTGATTTCATTCCTTTTCACAAGTTCTTCTGTGGACTTGAATGGAAAATACTGAAACTACACTGGAGTGTTTTTTTGGGGGCTGTGAACTATGCTGGCGTCATGGCATTAAATCACCAGGATTTAACAAACGGATTGTGAAAAGTGATTTATTTTATAGCTATTTTCAAAGAACATAACCGACAATCCAATATGATTTGTAAATGTTAAAAGTAAGCAATTCTGACCGTAAATTTTATTCAACTCTACCCTGATTTATTAAAACCATTTTTTAAAGTGCTTTCAGAAGGCAAATGGTGTACTAGAGAAGCTTAGGGATGTGGAACAGGTACACTGTAAAATTCAAGATTATTCCACAGCTTGCATGAATCACTATTTAAGCTCTTACATTTGTTTTTCTCTTATTTTCCTTAATCATTTCCCAAATATTAATGCTGGGTAAATATTTTTTTGGCTCACACCTGAATTAAGTGGTGTGGCCATTAATTGCTGTTTTAATATATCGAAGGGAATTGCTCTGATCAGGCATGTTCTCCATGGACCAGAATGGCATCCTATGTCGCACAAAATATGAACTATAGGCCAACTGATAGATATTTAGATGGCTAAATGTATTTTCATGTTGAGAGTAACTTGTTTGGTATCAATCATCTGCATTGTTGTTCATGCATTAACTGCTAACTGAAACCTTCCTCTTGGAAATCATGTTTTACTCCTGTGAAAGTGACATTAAATTGTGTCTGATCAGGAAGATGCTAAACCAGAGTTAATAATTATTCATAACACGTAGACATTATAAAATAAAATTAAGTTCATTTGTTGCAGCAAAAGTTCTTCAGAAAAGAACTCTGATTGTTTAAATACTTAGTGGCCAGTGCTGACAAGTTGTTTCGACATTTTAAAAGATTGTCTGGCAGTGTTTCCTGTGTTATTATCCCTCCCTTCCATCGAACATAAGAATATAGTATTCAGTTATTGTATTAAACTAAAGATGCTCCTAGTTAAATTAAGGAAAAAATCAAGCTACATAGTATAAACTTAATATTTACCACATTATGTCAACAGCCATTGCTCTATTCAGAGTAAATGTGATATTCACTGCAATAAAAGCGTCTTTCTGTCTGTACCCAAAAATGTATTGTTTAAAAGATGTGAAATCAGCATGTGATTGTGCAAGATATCTAATTGTCTCAATCTTTAAATGCAAAGTGTCATTATTTATCTTGAAAGTATTAAATTGTTCAAAGTAGGACTTCAAAATTACTTGTAGTTTTATCACAAAGCTTGCGTGATGCCTTTCCCTGAAATCTTTTTATTTTGGCCATATATTTATGGTGATAGTGCAACTTGAGATTGAATTTAAATAATTGAATTAACATTACAAAGTAATGTGTAGAATAAGATTGACCATGTTTCAAATCTCCCTTTATGGGCATTCAATCTGCTGAGACAAGGGCTTAATTGTGGGCAACAAAGTATATTTCTGATCTACACAAGGCAGCAGATATGTTAATATGTGCCTCATAATCCATCCTAATGTAGTATTGACTGAAAAAGTTTCCCCTCTTCTAAATGGCGTACCTCAGTCTACTGAGTTCATGTCAACTATCGAAGGTATTTATTCACAAAATGCTGGAGTAACTCAGCAGGTCAGGCAGCATCTCGGGAGAGAAGGAATGGGCGACGTTTCGGGTCGAGACCCTTCTTCGGACTGATGTCAGGGGGGCGGGACAAAGGAAGGATATAGGTGGAGACAGGAAGATAGAGGGAGATCTGGGGAGGGGAAGAGAGGGACAGAGGAACTCTAAAGTTGGAGAAGTCGATGTTCATACCACTGGGCTGCAAGCTGCCCAGGCGAAATATGACGTGCTGTTCCTCATGATGTCAACTATCAATCACTCATTAGCTCTAGTTCTATGTTATCCCACTTCTTCCACAAATGGGCAATTTTAGAGACCAATGAATCTACAAATCTGCATGTCTTTGAGATGTGAGAAGAAACTGGAGCACCTGGAGGAAACCCACGCATTCACAGCACCACATAGCCAGCACTTGATATTGGGGTCAAATCCAGGTCTCGAGCTGCAAGTCTCTACCAGCTATAAACTTGCTATAAATCTTACAAGTCTCCTTTAGATTTCTAGAATGGGGTTGAGGAATGATTAGGGTAGTGTGCTAATAATAATATGGTGTCAAGATGGAGTGCATGAGTAGAAAGGTGTAGAAATAAAAATTTACAAAAGATCAAAATCCAGATGGTATTTTCAAAATCAAGCATTTCAAGGCAAGTATTTATTGTCATTTACAAGTATGGTGAGGTATAGAAAATAGCTGCAGGAGGAGCCCATTTGGCCTTCAAGCCAGCACCGCCACTCATTGTAATCATGGCTGATGATCCACAATCAGTAACCCGTGCATGCCTTCTCCCCATATCTTAATTCTGCTAACCCCTAGAGCTCTATCTAACTTTTAAATCCATCCAGTGAATTGGCCTCCGCTGCCTTCTGTGGCAGAGAATTCCACAAATTCACAACTCTGGGTGAAAAGTTTTTTCTCACCTCGGTTTTAAATGGCCTCTCCTTTATTTTTACACTGGCCCCTGGTTCTGGACTCCCCCCAACATTGGGAACATTTTTCCTGCATCTAGCTTGTCCAGTCCTTTTATAATTTTATACGTTTCTATAAGTATAGGTACAATAAAATCTTGTAGCAGCATCACAGGCAAAAACTCATTAAACACAAAAACAAGCAAACATAAATTGTGCAGTGAAAAAGGACTCAAAGATCTTATAATTTAATTGGAAGAGCCCCTTCTCCAGAATGGGCACAGAAGGAAGTATGATTGGTACAGGGAAGGGGCTGAAGATACAAGGAAGTCACCAGAAATGACTATCTAATTGATAGACACAAACAGCTGGAGTAACTCAACGGGACAGGCAGCATCTCTGGAGAGAAGGAATGGGCGACTTTTCCGGTTGAGACCCTTCTTCAGCCTGTCCTGATGAGTTACTCCAACTTTTTTTGTCTATCTGGTTTCAACCAGCATGTGCCGTTCCTACACATTATCCCTAATTGATATGGTGGGAGTGCTGAGTCTATCTCAAACCTCATGATCAAGGCTAGACCTGTGAGTATAGGGGAGTTAATTTGGAGGGGGAACAATATTGATCTGGATAAAATATTGATACCTGTATATACAAAGTGCAGTGGTGGAAGCTTTGCATCCATGATTGGATAGAGCATATTTATTTCCCTTTATTCTATTCTAAGAAACATTTGCAAGACTCATTATCCATGTATATTAACAAATTACAGGTAACCAACTTCCCAACCTATTTTTAGAAAGGATCCAAGATCCGAGACGCATATGATTTTGGAGGTCAGATTATCCATCAGCGCATTTGGACTCCAGGGCAGATCTGAATCTTTGGCAGATTGTTACTGGCTAAATTGTATAACACAACCTAGTAAAGTAGGAATTGCATCTCCCCAGCAACAGGCACTAACAAGTGAGTCTTGGTGACACATGGTTACATTTTCTCCAAGAGAGCATCCATTTATCTGCTCCTGTATGACAAGTATTTGTTGGTTGAATTCTTCATCAATGTCACGAGTTGCTGCCTGTCAGAGAGTAGGTGTTCTGTGGTGGGCGACACTTGTTTGATATACAAATTCAAAATCACTGGGCCTAACATCATCCAGATAAATCATTGGCTACAGTGTACAAGCTACAAGATGCACTAAATGCCTTTGAAAGCACTTCCAAACCCCAGTCTGAAGAAAGGTCTCGACCCAAAACGTCACCCATTCATTCTCTCCAGAGATGCTGCTTGTCCAGCTGGGTTACTTCATCTTTTTGTGTCTTTTCTTCCAAACCCCATGACTTCTATATCCCAAAAGAAACAGAGCAACATGTGCACAGAAATACAAACGTGCACGGCAGCTTGCCCTCTGGTGTAAATCCCCAGTACATGTGAATATGAGATAGTTACTTTAAAATGTTTCTCGAGAAATGGGCTTGACTAATGTATTTCATAAAGTCGAGACACAAAAGACTGCAGATATTGGAGAAAGTGTGATAAATATCTAAGTTAGAATGGCGGGCAACCTGGTAGATAATATGGAGTTGAAGCAGAACTGAATTTAACATAGAAGTTATACAATCCTAATGGCAACATTTCTTATTGTTTATAAAATAAATTAAAACTTTTTTTCTGCATGCAATTGTACTTGCTAATTCACAATATAATAAATGTATCTTCTAACTCAAAGGACCACAAAGTTCATTAAAATATCTATATAAAATCAATTATATTATGCACCAAATGCACAAAATTAATTAAAACATCTATATAAAATCAATTGTATTATGGAGATAAATAAAGTAACCAATACATTCGGCTGTCATTTATTACAGGTATTTTCATCACTCCAATCACTGCAGTCCTGAATGTTGTTTTTGCAGCGACTCTTCGGTATGCAGTCGCAGTCATTGAAGAATACAGTAGAACATTTCCATCCAGAACAGGCAGGGCAGTGCAGTTCTTGTTTTTAAAACAAAATATTTATTTGAGTCATTTTTCTTACAAACTGATCAATGTATTATATAACTCAGTAGGTCAGGCAGCATCTCAGGAGAAAAGGAATGGGTGACGTTTCGGGTCGAGACCCTTCTTCAGTCTGATCCAAAACGTCACCCATTCCTTCTCTCCTGAGATGCTGCCTGACCTGCTGAGTTACTCCAGCATTTTGTGATACCTTCAATTTGTACCAGCATCTGCTGTTATTTTCCTACACTAATATATTATGTAAGCTATGTTTATATTACACAAGTATAAGTAGGGGTGGCACAATGGTACAGCGGTAGAGTTGTTGCCTTGCAGCACCAGAGACCCGGGTTCGATCCTGACTACGGATGCTGTCTGTACAGAGTTTGCACGTTCTCCCTGTGACCACGTGTGTTTTCTCTGGGTGCTCCAGTTTTCCCCCACACTGCAAAGACGTGCAGATTTGCAGGTTAATTGGCTTCCATTAAAAACAATTGTCCCTAGTGTGTAGGACAAACTAAGAGTGATTGCTGGTCAGCGCAGACTCGATGGGCTGAAGGGCCTGTTTCCAAACTGTGTCTCTAAAATAAACTAAACTAAGTCCAGAGTTTGAAGAAGGGTCTGGACCAGAAATATCGCCTGTCCATTCTCTGCACAAATGCTGCCTGACCTGCTGACTTCCTCCAGCACGTTGTGCATTGCTTTGTCGTGTACACAATGACTTTGGTGTGATAGATTAGTTGGAGTGAATACTCTCTAGTTCTTTTTACCTTTGGTACCTCCAGTTTTGCTTTTCGTACTCCCTGGATTGAATGATTGTTTACTATGGAAATTTTAATGTACTACCATTAAGTGTTTATCACACTGCACAGGCAATCAGTTCATCTTGAAGTAGTTCTACTTTCATTTCTTATTTGAGAAGCCCAAGAGATTTCCTGAAATTCTTTCTGCTGCTGAGTTCAGATAACAATAATGTGAGAGGGGGCAGTTGTGGCAGAAATTCTAACAACATTTAATAGGCATTTGGACAGGTACGTGGATAGGAAAGGTTCAGAAGGATGTGGGCCAAATTCGGGCTGGTGGCACAAGTGCAGATGGGGCATTTTGATCGGCTTAGGCAAGCTGGGCCGAAGGGGGAGTTTCCGTGCTGTATGACTCTATAACTCCACCCGGAAATGGGAAGTGTGTAACTGAGATGTATCACAGCCAGGAAATTAGAGTATCACAAACAGCTTCAATTGCTAAAATGGACCTGGCAATCTTATATACTAAAACTCTAGTTTGTTTGTTTGTTCCTAAACTACAGCCAAAACGGTACATGATAGCACGGCAATTTTAGGCCCACCTTACCATCGTCCCTTTGGTGGTAATGGAAGAAATTTCATTGAAATTGGTGTTATATTTTAAAAGTTATTCACATTTTAAAGTTTAAATCTCTCCTAGGAAGGGAAGGAGGAGGGAGGGGGGGATGGAGGGAGGGGGAGGAAGAGGAGGGAGAGGGGAAAGGGGGATGGAGTGGGGGGAGGGGAAGGGGAGAAGGAGGGTGGAGGGGGGAGGGGGGGAGGGGGGAGTGGGGGAGGAGAGGGTGCTGCACCAATGCAGGAGAGGTTTGTGCCAAACGGATCCACTTGGTCTAGTTTATAATAAAGCTTTTGGCTCAGGACCATTTTGATGCAGGTATCAGAAAAATACTACTTAGTATTTCAATAAAATAAGTTTAAGCTAATTTGTTGGTATATGCAGTTAATATTGGAAGCTGGACTATTCTTCAATGCAATGAATATGCTATCTAACACATATAATGTGTTTGTGTGTGTCCTGACACATTAAAGCACTAAAATCCATGAAAGTATATTTATAGATTTGAAAATGATGCAAGTACAAGAGGAACCAGGTAGCAAATAAATTAAACAAATATTTTTCTTGTCTCAATGTAGGATACAGGATGTTCCCCTCCATGGGAATCCATAACTCTCCGTTGAAGAAACAAGTTGCCTAAACTACTTTCAGTGCTTTTGCTTAAGATAACTCCAGGGGGTGATGTTTGTTGTGTTTCCTGGCAACAGTCTTGAACTCACTTCTACAATCTTGATCTATCTTGAAAATACCTATTAGGATTGTTTTCTGGAGTCCATTTATCAATTTGATATCTGTAGAACCCCTTGGGGTTTACTTTGACATTACTTGCCAAAGCAGCCTCATATCTTTTTTTCGCTTTTCTAATTTCCTTCTTAAGATTCCTTTTATATTCTTTATATTCCTCAAGAACCTCATTTACTCCCTGCCGCTTATATTTATTGTATATCTCCCTCTTTTTCCGAACCAAGTGTCCGAACCTAGGCACTTTGGGTCTAGTGATCACAATGCCATTAGTTTCAATATCATTATGGAGAAGGTCAAATCTGGACCAAGGGTTGAGATTTTGGATTGGAGAAAGGCTAATTTTGAGGAGATGAGAAAGGATTTAAAAGGAGTGAAATGGAACTTTTTGTTTTATGAAAAGGATATAATAGAGAAATGGAGGATATTTAAAGGTGAAATTTTGAGAGTACAGAGTCTTTATGTCCCTGTTCGGTGGAAAGGAAAGAATAATAATTTGAAAGAGCCGTGGTTTTCCAGGGAAATTGGACACTTGGTTCGGAAAAAGAGGGAGATATACAATAAATATAAGCGGCAGGGAGTAAATGAGGTTCTTGAGGAATATAAAGAATGTAAAAGGAATCTTAAGAAGGAAATTAGAAAAGCGAAAAAAAGATATGAGGCTGCTTTGGCAAGTAATGTAAAAGTAAACCCCAAGGGGTTCTACAGATATGTCAATAGCAAAAGGATAGTGAGGGATAAAATTGGTCCATTAGAGAGTCAGAGTGGACAGCTATGTGCTGAGCCGGAAGAAATGGGGGAGATATTAAACAATTTCTTTTCTTCGGTATTCACCGAGGAGAAGGGTATTGAATTATGTGAGGTAAGCGAAACAAGTAGAGTAGTGATGGAAATTAGGATGATTAAAGAAGAGGAGGTACGGACACTTTTGAAAAATATAAAAGTGGATAAGTCTCCAGGTCCTGATAGGATATCCCCTAGGACATTGAGGGAAGTTAGTGCAGAAATAGCAGGGGCTATGACGGAAATATTTCAAACGTCATTAGAAACGGGGATGGTGCCGGAAGATTGGCGCATTGCGCATGTTGTGCCTTTGTTTAAAAAAGGTTCTAAAAGTAAACCTAGCAATTATAGACCTGTTAGTTTGACGTCTGTGGTGGGAAAATTAATGGAAAAGATACTTAGGGACAATATATATAATTATTTGGATAAACAAGGCCTGATTAGAAACAGTCAACATGGATTTGTGCCTGGAAGGTCATGTTTGACTAATCTTCTTGAATTTTTTGAAGAGGTTACCAGGGAAATTGATAAGGGTAAGGCTGTGGATGTTGTCTATATGGACTTCAGTAAGGCATTTGACAAGGTTCCACATGGAAGGTTGATTAAGAAGGTTAAATCGTTGGGTATTAATAGTGAGGTTGCAAGATGGATTCAACAATGGCTGAATGGGATATACCAGAGGGTAATGGTTGACAATTGTATGTCAGGTTGGAGGCCAGTGTCTAGTGGAGTACTCCAAGGATCTGTGTTGGGTCCACTGTTGTTTGTCATTTACATTAATGATCTGGATGTTGGTGTGGCAAATTGGATTAGTAAATATGCAGATGATACTAAGATAGGTGGTGTAGTTAATAATGAAGTAGAGTTTCAAAGTCTACAGAGAGACTTGGGCCTTTTGGAAGGGTGGGCTGAAAGATGGCAGATGGAGTTTAATGCTGATAAGTGTGAGGTGCTGCATTTTGGTAGGACAAATCAAAATAGGACGTACAGGGTAAATGGTAGGGAATTGAGGAATGCAGTGGAACAGAGGGATCTGGGAATAACTGTGCATTGTTCCCTGAAGGTGGAATCTCATGTGGATAGGGTGGTGAAGAAGGCGTTTGGTATGCTTGCCTTTATAAATCAGAGCATTGAGTATAGAAGTTGGGATGTAATGTTAAAATTGTACAGGGCATTGGTGAGGCCGAATCTGGAGTATGGTGTGCAGTTCTGGTCGCCAAATTATAGGAAGGATGTCGACAAAATGGAGAGGGTACAGAGGAGATTTACTAGAATGTTGCCTGGGTTTCAGCACTTAGGCTACAGAGAGAGGTTGAACAGGTTGGGTCTTTATTCTTTGGAGCGTAGAAGGTTGAGGGGGGACTTGATAGAGGTTTTTTTAATTTTGAGAGGGACGGACAGAGTTGACGTGGGTAGGCTTTTCCCTTTGAGAGTGGGGAAGATTCCAACAAGGGGACATAGCTTCAGAATTGAGGGACAAAAGTTTAGGGGTAACATGAGGGGTAACTTCTTTACTCAGAGGGTGGTGGCTGTATGGAATGGGCTTCCGGTGGAAGTGGTGGAGGCTGGCTCGATTTTATTATTTAAGAGTAAATTGGATAGGTATATGGATAAGAGGGGATTAGAGGGTTATGGTCTGAGTGCAGGTAGATGAGACTAGGTCAGGGAAAGTGGTCGGCGTGGACTGGTAGGGCCGGACAGGCCTGTTTCCATACTGTAGTTGTTATATGGTTATATGGTTATATATTACATCTGTAATTCATCGTTTCCAAAGCTTTCCTCAGAACTCAATACTCCAGCATTTTGTGTCTATCTTCAATATTCATTAGAATCCACGATCTGAACTACAATATTCAAGCTCCAGATTCATTATCCTTGAGTTGTGCTTGCTGAAGAGTTTGACATTTAGTACAAAAATAAAATGATTTAATTTGCTGGAATCTAAAATAATAAAAGCAGGAAATGCTGAAAATGTCCAGCAAAATACCTGAAAAGAGGGGAGTGGGGATTTGATCTGTAACTGGTCATTTCAGAAATATTAACTTTGTTTTTACTAATGATACTGCCTTACATGTTGAACATTTCCAGCACTTTCTCTTTCCAGCTTAGTCTAAATAAATATTTTTAAACAAAATGTAAACCGTTTGAATGCTGGAAATCTTAAATGCAAAAAGGCAATGCCAAAAATGCTCAACAAAAAACAATGATGGAAAATGGTCAGCTTGGAAGCATAGTCCCCAATCCTCAAGCTTCTGCAATCTATTAGCCCATGCATGTGGAGAAATGAGAGTCGATTTAAAAACAAAACAACCTGCACAGATAAAAGAGCAGGTGGTAGATGGGACAATATGTGCCAAATTACATTTTGAGATCTGGAAAGGCAGAAGATAAATAATTCTGGAACCACCGGTTAAGATTTGGTTGCATCTATTGAGCTTCAGCCAGATCACACCAAAATGTAAATCCAGTTCATCCAATGTCCCTCTGAGAGTTTAGTTTAGTTTAGAAATACTGCACGGAAACAGGCCCTTTGACCCACGTGTCTGCGAGGACCAGCTATCCTCGTACACTAGCACTATCCTACACACTAGGGACAATATACAATTTTTACCGATGCCAATTAATCTACATTTACCTCTACGTCTTTTGAGTGTGGGAGGAAACTGGTACACCCGGAGAAAACCCACGCGATCACAGGAAGAATGTACAAACTCCGTAGTCAGGATCAAACTCGGGTCTCTGGCTTTGTATGGCACTTTGTTCCACTGCTACGCCACCATGCGCCATTTTGTTAAAGAATGTATTTGGATCATTTTGTTACCATCATATGAAGTGTGAATTTATCCTCTATGCAGTAATAAGGAATTTTCTAGAGAAATTATTTGGTGCTAGACATTAATGCTTTTAAGAAGGTTAGATTACCTGATTCATCGGTGCAGTCTCCACAGTGATTTTTTCCATCACATTTTTGATCTATATAGATCCAGGTCTTCTGGTTGCCACAGGTGAAAACTAAATGTTTTGGGAGGCTTTCGGGCAGGTTTCCTGCAAAGACATGTTTGTGAGAGTTTCTATAATTCTTCAACTCCTTTCAGGTAGCTTTTTTTGTAAAATTACAAAATTGTGTGTAGAATTTCAATGGAGATTTTCCTTTTCAGCTAATCACAGACTTCAGTGATTAATTGTAGGAAAATCTAGAGAAATGACAGGGAGAGCCATTTATGCTGCTGTGGGTCCTTTTGTATTCTTGGTCCCAAATATGTTTCAAAATTATAGGTTAATAGAATGTGAATAACACCAACAGTATTTGTTATTTATTCCTGCCCGTTATGAGGCTCTAAATGTACCCTCTTCACACCTTTTCATAAATTCATCATTGATAGGAGCAGAATCAGGCCATTTGGCCCATCGTCTAATCCACCATTCAATCATGGTTGAACTATCTTTCCCACTTAACCATATTCTCCTGCTTCTCTCCATAACCCCTGACACCCGTACTAATCAAGAATCTATCTACCTCTGCCTTAAAAATATCCTTTGGCTTGGACTCCACAGCCTTCTATTGCAGTGAATTCCACAGATTCACCACCCTCTGACTAAATAAATTCCTCCTCATCTCATTCCTAAAGGAACATCCTTTTATTCTGAGGCTATGACCTCTGGTCCTAGACTCTCCCACTAGTGGAAACATCCTCTCCACATCCACTCTATCCAGGCCTTTCACTATTTGGTAAGTATGTCACATGTAAGTTAGTCGAGGTAGCAAGCTACCTTCTCTGAAAACATTGCGTGCAAGGCTGCAATTTATGAGATTTGTTCAATTAATGTCATAAATTCCCATTCTATCTGAATTACCAGCGCAACATCATTACAATAAACTGGAAGAAGAACATGTCAAATTTGCCGAGGTAGAATACAACCCTATGGTATGAACACTAACTTTTTCTATTTTAGATAATCTAGGCACACAGGTGGTTCAAGTATTAGTCCACTAGGAAGAAAAGGAGTGCAGTGTTAAATGTTGTTCAGCATCAGAGGATTACTAACAATCAAAATCTACAGCACAGAACAGACCAGGAAATGATAGAAATAATTAAATCAGTAAATTGCATATTGATATACAGATTTTAAAGCATTGATTACTGTCCCTATTTCAGTCTTGGGGCTGTAAACACATAATATATATTTTTAATTCCCAGTAAATATTGTGCCAAATAAAAAAGGAAATTTTGGAAATGCACAGAAGGCTAGACAGCATCTGTGGGAGAGAAAAACAACACTTTATTTTCAGTTGGTAGTCTTTCTTCAGAATACAGAATGATTAAAATAGTAATGAAAGGCCATCAATAGTAATGCACGGTCATTAGCAAAATGCTAATTTTGTATTTCTCTCCACAGCTATTACCTGACCTGTTAAATCTTCAGATTTCTGGCCTACTGAATATTTTGCCTTTAATGAATACGAAACTGCTTTACGTAAATTGTTGAAGCACAAACAAAAACTGTGCTGCAGCAAAGTTTTAAGATGAAGTTTTCAGATGTACCGAGTATTTCAATCTACGCGCAAAGACGAATTGATATTTGAATTAAACACATACCGCAATACAAATCTGATTCATCTTCGCCATTGCCGCAGTCGACGTTGCCATTGCACAGTTGTGTGGAAATGATACAGGTACTGCGGTCATCGCACAGAAAGCCCACCGAACCTGATGTGGTTTTACACTGGCGCATTACTAAAGCAGAAGACATGGACAGAATTAACATTCTACAAGTTGTAGGAGCAGAATTATGTCCCCAGGATTTTATGAATAACAATAGAAACATAGAAACATAGAAAATAGGTGCAGGAGTAGGCCATTCGGCCCTTCGAGCCTGCACCACCATTCAATATGATCATGGCTGATCATCCAACAGTATCCCGTACCTGCCTTCTCTCCATACCCCCTGATCCCTTTAGCCACAATGGCCACATCTAACTACCTCTTAAATATAGCCAATGAACTGGCCTCAGCTACCTTCTTTAGCAGAGAATTCCACAAATTCACCACTCTCTGTGTGAAAATACCTTTCAATACCTTTCAATCTCCCAAATGAAATAATAGTCTGAATTTTTACTTTTCTGCCAAAGTGGTTGACCTCACATGTTTTCCCATTTCATATGCAATCTCTCGTGTCCTTGCTCATTCACATCACATCCGTTTCCTCCCAAAATCTCTCGTATCCTCCTCACACTTTTTGCTGCCAACCAGCTTTGCATCATTAGCAATTTGATGGCCTCATACAAATCAATGATATAGATAGTTCATGGCTTCAATTGTTTAGTCGCACGATAGTAAATGATGATGATTGCAGACGGATTTATAAAAAGAAAATCATAGAACATGGAAAGTATTCTTCGACATTTCCTCCCTAGGGGATATGTTTTGTCTGTCTACCCTATCTATGCCTCTCATAATTTTATATACTTCCATCAGGTCTCTCTTCAATCTCCATTGCACTAGTAGTTTGCCCAACCTCTCCTTTATAGCTGATACCCTCTAATCCAGGTGGCATTCTGCTAAACCTCTTCTGCACCCTCGCCAAAGCCTCCATATCCTTCTTGTAATGGGGTGACCCGAACTGCACACAGTATTCCAAATGTGGCCTAACCTAAAGTTTTATAAAGGTGCAACACAAGTTCCCGGTTCAACTAATGGACTGAAGTTCTTTGAAGATGTATTTATTAAAGAAGATGAACAGAGATTGGTTAATGTGGTGTGTTTGGATTTTCAGAATACTTTATGTAATGTACCATGTTGATGAACCAAGGTTACAGCATGTAGAATCAGAGGTAATATATATGTAGGTGTGGATTGAAGGTTGATTAATAGACGAGAAAGAGAAGGAATAAATACATTCTTCTCGGGGAGGCAGGTACTGACGAGTAGGATAACACAGGGATCAGGGCTTGTGAAATAAGATTGTAGTTTTGAAATTAGTTCCATCTGTTCATTGTTGTTTTATGCCACATCTGAATACATGAGGTATTACTTATTCTGCAATGAACTTTCTGAAGGCAGACACACATTTCTCAGTGGCTATTTATAACTGAAGCACAATAATGTGAAGGATTAACGATTAACAACAAATTTACTGTATGGCAGATTATCAGTCCTGAATCCCAGATTCTGGGGCATAATGAGCTCAACCAAATGATACAACCTCCAGCAACTTCAGTCCATTGCTTCTCTTTTCTATTGTGCTTTACTTACTTACTTTATTTGTGATTTTAGAAATTAGAACACTGTCCAGAAACAGGCCCACAGTGTCTGTGTTGAACATAATACCAAGATAAACTACTCTTGTTTGACTGCATACAATTAATATCCCTCCATTCCTTGCATATCCATGCACCTGCCTAACTATCCAAAAACCTCTTAAACCCACGCAGGAGAATGTACGAACTCTGGGTTTGTGGTCCTGTATGGCAGCAACTCTGTCACTGCACTACTGTGCTGCCCTTGGATTCCTATCAATATCAATATCAGTCAGAGAGTTGTGAATCTGTGGAATTCTCTGTCTCAGAAGGCAGTGGAGGCCAATTCTCTGAATGCATTCAAGAGAGAGCTAGATAGAGCTCTGAAGGATAGAGGAGTCAGGGGGTATGTGGAGAAGGCAGGGACGGGGTACTGATTGAGAATGATCAGCTATGATCACTTTGAATGGCGGTGCTGGCTCGAAGGGCTGAATGGCCTACTCCTGCACCTATTGTCTATTGTCTATCTCTTGGAGTTGTGGTGACATTTTACTAAGTCTTTTCAGGTCAAAAGATTTGAGAGCTGCTCTGGAGTTTTGTTGAATTGTAATATTGCTTCCATACACGTGTTTTATTTCTCTATATTTTAAGGCCATTTTTTTATAGTGACATTTAAGAGAGTTTTTGAGAGGCATTTGGATATGCAGGGAATAGAGGGATATGGATTATGTTCAGGCGGATAAGAGTTAGTCTTGGCATCATATTTGGCACAGGCATTATGGGTCAAACCTGTTTCTGTGCTGTGCTGTTCTACGTTTTATTTCTGGCTGGTTCAGTTATCTGATTAACAATTTGCCAGGAAAAGATCCATTTTGAATGTACATCACTCACTTTTATTTTACCTTGTGTAAGAAAATAACTGCAGATGCTGGTACAAATCGAAGGTATTTATTCACAAAATGCTGGAGTAACTCAGCAGGTCAGGCAGCATCTCAGGAGAGAAGGAATGGGTGACCCCACCACTCCAACACCACTCACGAAATGGAAGACCATAAAATGTATTCATTCATGCATATTTGATATCACAAGGCAATATTATGTAAAATGGAAGATAATGACAATGACAGCATGACTTGTATACAATAAAAGTCCTTTTTTTTGCTACACATGGACCAATTTACCAAATCCTGCCATAATGAGGGACTGTGGTTAAATATGAAATATATCTGTTGTCTTTATAGTCTTGAGTAAGACAATGACATCTCGTCTATAGTTGCGATGTGTACAGAGATGGCTGTTAAACCAAATGCGGGCTCAAACGTTCCTTTCACGCAGGTGACAAAGTTATAGGTTTCTGTCAACAGCCAAGAGTCATCAGGGTTTTATTGTCATCTATCCCAGGTAGAACAATGAAATTCTTACTTGCAGCAGCACAACAGAATATGTAAACATAGTACACTGTACACAATAAAATAAACGAGAGAAAAAAAAAGTTCAGTGTGTGTATATATACACATATTCACAAATACACATATATGTAGATCATTTATATATATATATATTTGTCCCACCCACTCCCCTGACATCAGTCTGAAGAAGGGTCTCGACCTGAAACGTCACCCATTCCTTCTCTCCAGAGATGCTGCTGTCCCGCTGAGTTACTCCAACATTTTGTGTCTACCTATATATACACACACTGCAGATGCTGGTACAAACATCTCACACACACACACACACAAAATGCTGGAGTAACTCAGCAGGTCAGGCAGCATCTCGGGAGAGAAGGAATGGCTGACGTTACGGGTCGAGACCCTTCTTCAGTCTGAAGAAGGGTCTCGACCCGAAACGTCACCCATTCCTTCTCTCCCGAGATGCTGCCTGACCTGCTGAGTTACTCCATCATTTTGTGAATAAATACCTTCGATTTGTACCAGCATCTGCAGTTATTTTCTTACACGCACACACACATACGTACACACCCAAAAAAACAATAATAGTGCAATAAAAACAATAACAGTCTATTTGAGGTTGTAACATTTAATAGCCTAATGCCTGTAGGGAAGAAGCTGTTCCTGAGCCTGGACATTACAGTTTTCAGGCTCCTCTACCTTCTTCCCGATGGCAGGGGTGAAATGAGTGTGTGGCCAGGGTGGTGCAGGTCTTTGATGATGTTGGCTGCCTTTTTGTGGCAGCGATTCCAGTCAATCCCTTCGATGATGGGGAGTTCAGAAGCCGTGAAGGACTGAGCAGTGTTCACAACTTTTTGCAGTCTTCTTCGCTGCTGGGCATTCGTTGCCGAACCAGGCCATGATGCAACCAATCAATATGCTCTTTACTGTACACCTATAGAAGTTCAAGCAAATCCTCTCTGATGCACCGAAACTCTACAATCTTCTCAGGAAGTAGTGGCGTGATGTGCTTTCTTTATAATTGCATCAGTGTGCTGGGTCCAGGAGAGATCTTCGGAATTATGCACGCCCAGGAATTTGAAGTTTTTGACTCTCTCCACCATTGTCCCATTGATATAAACAAGGTTGTGGACCCTCAACCTTTCTCTTCCAAAGTCCACAATCAGTTCATTGATCTTACTAATATCGAGAGCCAGGTTGTTGAGCTGGTGCCATTTGGTCAATCGGTCGATCTCACTTCTATACTCTGACTCATCACCAACTGTAATTTGTCCAACTACAGTGGTGTCGTCAGTGAACTTGAAGATGAAGTTCGCACTGTGTCCGGCTATACAGTCATGAATATAGAGTGAGTAGGGCAGGGGGCTGAGAACGCAGCCTTGAGGTGCTTCCGTACTGATTGTTATTGAGGAAGAAGTGTTTCTGCCAATTCCAACAGACTGGGGTCTGTGGATGAGGAAGTCGAGGATCCAATTGCAGAGGGATGTGCAGAGACCCAGTTCCATGAGCTTGGTAACCAGCTTGGAGGGGATGATGGTGTTGAACGCCAAGCTTAGTCTATAAACAACAGCCTGATGTATGTGTTTTTATTGTCTAAGTGGTCCAGTGCGGAGTGGAGAGCCAGTGAGATTGCATCCTCGGTTGACCTGTTGTGGCGGTAGGCGAACTGTAGTGGGTCGAGGTTCTTGTTGAGGAAGGAGTTGATATGCACCATAACCTCAAAGCACTTCATCACCACGGATGTTAGTGCCACTGGTCGATAGTCGTTGAGGCATGTCATCTTACTCATCTAGGGGCTAGTGGAATCAAGGGATATGGGGAGAAGGCAGGCACAGGTTATTGATTGTGGACGATCAGCCATGATCACAATGAATGGCGGTACTGGCTCGAAGGGCCGAATGGCCTCCTCCTGCACCTATTCTCTATGTTTCTATGTCTATCTTGGGCACCGATATTATTGATGCCCTCTTAAAGCAGGTGGGAACCTCAGGCCTCAGTAATGAGAGGTTGAAAATGTCTGCAAAAACTCCAGCCAGTTGGTCTGCACAGGTTATGAGTCTGAAGAAGGGTCTTGACCAGAAAGGTAACCTAATCCTTTTCTCTAGGGATGCTGCCTGACCCGCTGTGTTACTTCAGCATTTTGTGTCTATCTTAGAGGTATAGGGATGTTGCAGCATTAATGGTTCTTGATTTTCAATATATCTATGAACGTTTATATTCCATGTGCCTAATGGCCGCAAGTGATCAATGCAAGACTTGTTTCATAAAATGGAAGAACGTTTGTGACACGGACAATTCCGAGCTGATTATTATTACTTTAAGCAAGTCCAGTTACATCACCACAGAGTGGATGATGAACTCAGTTCAGTTTAGTTTATTGTCACGCCTAAAGACGTAGAGTGAAAAGCTTTTGTTGCATGCTGACCAGTCAGCAGGAGTGCAGATCCAGAGCCAGCAACATTATGGGGAACCCCTACCACCCCAGCAACGGACTGTTCCAGCTGCTACGGTCAGGCAAACGCCTCCGCTGTCACGCTGTGAGAACAGAGAGGATGAGACGGAGTTTCTTCCCACAGGCCATCGGGACTGTTAACTCTCATATCACCAGGGACTAATTTAATTTACTGTATTAATTTATTTTTTGTGTTAATTTTTTTTTTTCTATTCCGTGTTGTAGTTTAGCACAATCCGCAGGCGTTGCCACTTTCATTTCACTGCACATTTGTATATGTATGTGACAAATAAAGTTGACTTGACTTGACTTGAATACGTGATTACAATCGAGCCATTTACAGAGTACAGATACATGATAAGGGAATGATGTTTAGTGTAAGGTAAAGCCAGCAAAGTCCGATCAAAGATAGTCTGAAGGTCACCAATGAGGTAGATAGTAGTTCAGGACGGCTCTCTCGTTGTGGTAGGATGATCCTCCAACTGTTTAGCTCAGCTATGACTGATTTTAATAACCGAGCTGCTGCAAAAGGTGGAGGAACACCTCCAAAAAAATCCATAAAACTGAAAGACTAAGCAGAGAATAATGAGCGTTGGGTAGTTTTTTTGATAAATTTGCAGTGCCAGTGTTATCCTGTGTGAACTTTATGGTCACTTTGGGTGTCACTGTTGGACCTTAAATACAACAGCATTCTATTCAATTCAAGGTGCGTACTATATATTGTACAGGAAAGAAAATATTTTCAAAGCTGTATCTAATCTCTGTGAAGGAGAGAAAATAAACTCCTCAAGTTTCACCCCCATGATTAATATCATCTAAGCCGCCTATGTTGTAATCACCACCAGGTGGCCATTACTCTTAATGCAGCAATATTTATATTAAGCAAACTGAACACATTTGTATCATGGTTACATACTTGGCTGTTTGGGTGGTATTCCAAATATAATCGCACAGGTTAACACAGCTGCCAGCGCTCCAAGAATGAGCAAGATTATACATGTGATTAAGCAGCATCTCCTGGGACAGCAGTTCCTGCAGACTGAAAAAAAAGTGTTGTTTTAATAGGTCACCTTTCAAATGCTGCAAATGGTATATTGTAAGTATGTCGGGCCAACCCCACCATCACTTCAATGTAATTGCCAACACATTTTGTTAGTTAACAACTATGTACTAAAACTCTCGTTTGTTCGCTTGTTCCAGAAGTACAGTCAAAATGGTACACGACAGCGTGACAATTTTAGGCCCACCTTACTCGCCTCGTCCTGTGGTCCTATGGAAGAAGTTTCATTGAAATTGGTGTTATATTTTTTAAGTTATTCACATTTTAAAGCTTTAAAAAACACTCATGCGCGGTTGGGGCTCCGTTGATCTGGAACTTACGTAAGATGGCCGCCGCATCCGCGCGTGCGCAGAGCAAACGCGACCGCTCCTACGCAATTGGGGCCTGTTGAGCAGGGCTCAGCCGCCTGTCTCTTGGGGGCGGGAGAGCCAGGCTTGGTGCTGGGGGAAGCAGCTGTAGCCTGGGCCTGGGCCAGGACGTGACCGGGTAACCGTGAGCCTGAGGTGGGCCAAGGGGAAAGGCGGTAGTAGCAGCAGTGGCGGTGAGGCCGGGCGTTGGTGGAGGTGGAGGCCGAGGCCTGGGCCTGGTGCTGGGCCTGCCCTTGGCTCCCTCATCCCCCCTCCCCTCCCCGGCCGGCTCAGCGCCTTCCCTACGCCGCCCAGAGTCTCAGCAACAGTG
Source organism: Rhinoraja longicauda (assembly GCF_053455715.1). Lineage (NCBI taxonomy): Eukaryota > Metazoa > Chordata > Chondrichthyes > Rajiformes > Arhynchobatidae > Rhinoraja > Rhinoraja longicauda. Next base: position 88,147,697 of record NC_135955.1, read on the forward strand.
GGAGAACCGTCGCCGTCTACCACTGAACATCCCCGCACCAGGACAGGACAGAACTCTCCCTAGAAAAACTGACATTAAGCTCCATTTGTCACTTAAGCTGCCGTGACATTCAGAAGCACCTTAAGTATGTTCAGTGGTGGAAATTTAAATTCTTCATGAAGGTAGAAAAAGATTAGAACGAGTTGAAGTAAGTTTCCAGAACCCTAAATATCCTGTTAACTCTTGCTATAATTAGTCTCAGAATTTTGAAATTAGAAAGACAAAATTCAAATATTCTAATCCCAATTTATATCTCGTTGGCACAAGCAGATAATTGATAAACAATAGACAATAGGTGCAGGAGGAGGCCATTCGGCCCTTCGAGCCAGCACCACCATTCGATGTGATTATGGCTGATCATTCTCAATCAGTACCCCGTTCCTGCCTTCTCCCCATAACCCCTGACTCTGCTATCCTTAAGAGCTCTATCAAGCTCTCTCTTGAATGCATTCAGAGAATTGGCCTCCACTGCCTTCTGAGGCAGAGAATTCCACAGATTTACAACTCTCTGACTGAAAAAGTTTTTCCTCATCTCCGTTCTAAATGGCCCACCCCTTACTCTTAAACTGTGGCCCCTGGTTCTGGCCTCCCCCAACATTGGAAACATGTTTCCTGCCTCTAACGTGTCCAACCCCTTAATAATCTCATATGTTTCGATAAGATCCCCTCTCATCCTTCTAAATTCCAGTGTGGATAGAGTGAAGATAGACCCAAAAAGCTGGAGTAACTCAGTGGGTCAGGCAGCATCTCTGGAGAAAAGGAACAGGTGACGATCCGGGTCGAGACCCTTCTTCAAACTGGTATTGATAGAGTGATATCTGCTGGAAATGTATTTAATTCCAATCATGGGTGAGACCAGGATCCTGCTTGGCCACTATATATATGTTCCACACTCCAATATTTTCTGTTGGAAAATATCAATTTGGCAAGGCGACCAGATGTTACTGAAGCAAGGAATCAGCATCACCATGAAGAATATAAGGGGACAGAAAAGAAAAACTGGTTAAAAATAGCAGTCCGAAGGAGGGTCTCGACCCAAAACGTCACCTATTCCCTTTCTCCAGAGATGCTGCCTGACCCGCTGAGTAACTCCTGCTTTTTGCGTCTATCTACGAAAAAATTAAAACTGCATTTTCTAACCTGTAGTGTGTAAACAATTAAAAAATTGTACGTTTTAACAAACTCGTTTACATGAAAATAATTTAAAACGTACCTCTTTTTTCATCTGCTAATGAAATTTGGGATCCCAGCTGAGAATATATATCAGATGAAACTGAAGCCATATCTCCTCTCTATGGGGGAAAAACAGCATTAGATAACAAACAGGCTTTCTTCAATTTGATTTATTGTCTCTTTACGTTTCTGCCAGTTATGTTCTTCTGCATTCATTGCAGTGAAGTGAGGGCATTTGTACTCGGAGATGAAGCACCAGCTACCATTTTGCTCCTGGCAATCTGTCACCTTTATCCTTGCAATCTCTCCTCTGCCCCATCTCTTTAACCGTTTGTAATCAACAGCTTTGTCTCAAAATGATCATTCCAATACACAGTAAAATTTCAAGGTGACACAAAGTGCTGTAGTAACTCAGCGATCGCTTTGATGTATTTTATTTGAAATTACAGTATTTGATATCAGGAGCTCCTTGGGCCATTCTGGTTAAGAATGAAGAGCAAGGTTGCCCGTGGTGTGACAGTGCACCAGTGCTGAAGGGTTAAGAGGGAGAGATAGATCAGCCATGATTGAATGGCGGAGTAGACTTAATGAGCTGAATGGCCTTGTTCTGCTCCTGTCACTTATGGACTTATTGGTCAGGCCACATAGGGATGGGGATGGGGAGAGTGGAGGGGGGGTGGACAGACAACGTTTGCGATCGGAACCTTCTGCAGACTGAAGAAGTGTCCCAAACTGTAATCAAAAGATCAAAAGGGTTGAGGGTCAAGGTGAGAGGGAAGAAGTTTAAAAGGAACATGAGGGGCAACTTTTTCACACTGAGGGATGTCGGCCAAACTCTGACAAATGGGACTAACATAGATGGGCATCTTGGTCGGCATTGTTGAGTTGGGCCAAACTTTGATGATTACTGTGCTTTCAAGAGTTGATTAGATTTCAGGCATGGTGATCATAGAAAAATAGAACATAGAAAAACAGGTGTAGGAGTAGGCCAATCGGCCCTTTGAGCCAGCACTGCCATTCAATATGATCATGGCTGATCATCTAAAATCAGTACCTCGTTCCTGCTTTTTCCCCCATATCCCTTGATTCCTTTAGCCCTAAGAGCTAAATCTAACTCTCTCTTGAAAGAGATCTCTCTTGATCAGCAGATCTTACGTTATAATTTATTTCTTCTTTCATTTATTGAATACATTTGATACAACAACCATTGTTACACGAGACAGTCTATCCCATTAAAATGTGGTGCTTGCAGGATCTTCTGTTGTAACAGTGTGGCTTGTTGTGGCCCTGCCCCACATACAACAAGCTTCAGAAACAATGAGGTGTGGGGCCTCCAATTTTCTGTTGGCCTTGGGTCACAATAAATCTTACACTGCCACAGATCTGTATTCAACTGTATCATATGGGTACATTGTTCCAGGCATATTCCATAGCAACACATTCTGTTGTTAAATGATTGAACTCCATATCATGATGGGACCTGAGGGAGTGTAATTTCCTTATTTGTCCTTAGAAACCGTTTGTAACAAATCGTCAAGTACTCTGATCCTTCCTAAGAACTACTTCCATTGATTGATCTCTGATGGAAACGTCATGGTGTGCATTTTCAAAGTTTAACAAAATTTCACTGGAGAGCTTTTGGAAGAACTTGAGCAAATCAACAGAATCAGGACAAAAGCCAATTCCTGTCAATTTTAGGCGGTCAAGAATTCATTAACATCGTGTTTTGCCTCCTCCCAATAATGTTGTTGGGATAAATTAGAATGTACCTCCTAGAACAAGAGACAGAAGCAGTAGAAGTCTATTTGGCCCCTTGACCTTTCACCGTCCGGCGCGACCTGGAATGTGGCAACTTCAACAGCCTGACCGCGGGATTAGACGGCAGGGGAAGAGAAAAGACATCCTGGCCTTCCATCACAGTGAGGAGATGACTGGAGGAGACTCACTGTGAAGGATGTCTCTTTTTTTTGTTTTGGGTTGGTTTGTGATTATTGCTTATTTTTATTGCTCTTATTGTTGGACTGTGGGTAAAGGAATTTCATCCAAAAGACTTGTTTTTTTTTGGATGACAATAAAGGTTATTCTGATTCTGATTGTGCCAAATTTTGTTGAATAAAATCACTGCTGATTTTTGTTCTACCTCAGGATTCCATAGGCTCACCAGCCTCTGGGTGAGGAGGTTTCTTCTGGAATCGGTCCTGAATAGCTAAAGTGTTGTAGGTCAGAGGAATCTAGGAAGTTCACGTGCAGTTAAGGGCGGCACAGTGGCACAATAGTAGAGCTGCTGGCTTGCAGCGCCAGAGACCTGGGTTCAATCCTGACCTCGGGTGCAGTCTGTGTGGAGTTTGTACGTTCTCCCTTGGGTTTTCTTCGGATGCTCTGGTTTCCTCCCATATCCCAAAGATGTACATATTCGTAGGTTACTTGGCTTCTGTAAACTGCCCCTAGTGTGTAAGGAGTGAATGAGAAAGTGGGATAACTTAGAACTTGCAGCATGGTGGCATAGCAGTAGAGCTACTGCCTTACTAGGGACTACTAGGGATTACCTAGAGACTCAGTTTCAATCCTGACTTTGTCTATACGGAGTTTGTACGTTTTCCCCATGACCCGAGTGAGTTTTCTCCGAGATCTTTTGTTTCCTCCCACACTCCAAAGACGTACAGGTTTGTAGGTTTATTAGCTTGGTATAAATGTAAATTGTAAAATGTAATTGTCCCTAGTGCGTGTGGGATAGTGTTAGTGTGTGGTGATCGCTGGTCGGTGCGGACTCGGTGGGCCAAAGGGCCTGTTTCCGTGCTGTATCTCAAATCTAATCTAGTGTTAATGCATGATCGATGGTCAGTGTTGACTCGGTGGGCCAAAAGGCCTGTTTCCTAGCTCTCTAAGCTCCACATAGTTCAATGCATCACATGTAGATTTGGCAGTCAAGAAGGCTTTTAATATATTGCCCTTCATCAGTCATGGTATTGAGTATAGAAGTTGGGACATTATATTACTGTTATACAAGACGTTGGTGAGGCCACAACTGGAGTAGTGTGTTCAGTTATGGTCACTCTGCTATAGGAAGGATGTGATTAAGCTGCAAAGAGGGTAGAGAAGTTTTACAAGTATATTCCCAGGACTTGAGGGGCTGAGCTAACGGGAGAGGTTGGGCAGGTTTGGACTTTATTCCTTGGAGCGCAAGAGGCTGAGAGGTGATCTGACAGAAGTGGCATAAAATCATGAGGGGAATAGATAGGTTGATAGAGTCTTTTAGCCAGGGCAGAGGAATCAAAAACCAGAAGACAGAGGTTTAAGATGAGAGTGACAAAACCCGAGGGGCAACTTTTTCAGTCAGAGGGTGATGGGTATATGTAATGAGCTGCCAGAAAAAGAAGTTCAGGCATGTGCTACAACAGTATTTAAATGACACCAGGATAGGTACATGGGTAGAAAAAGATTAGAGGGATATGGACCTAACACGGGCAAATGGGTCTAGCTTAAATGGGTTTTCTTGGTTGGCATGGATAAGTTGGGCCGAAGGATCTGTTTCTCTGCTGTATAACTCTGAACACCAACACCTTTCAAGCCCTCAGCATATACAAAATACTCAGCATTTCTAATCTTTCTGCCAATTTTTAACATGTAATATTCTACCACATTCTTGCCCATTTACTCAACCCAAAGATCTCTACATCACAGAAACATAGAAAATAGGTGCAGGAGTAGGCCATTCAGCCCCTCGAGCCAGCACCGCCATTCAATATGATCACGGCTGATCATCCAAAATCAGTACCCCGTTCCGGCTTTTCCCCCATATCCCTTGATTCCCTTAGCCCTAAGAGCTAAATCTAACCCTCTCTTGAAAACATCCAGTGAATTGGCCTCCACTGCCTTCTGTGGCAGAGAATTACACAGATTCACAACTCTCTGGGTGAAGAAGTTTTTCCTTATCTCAGTCCTAAATGGCCTACCCCTTATTTTTGAACTGTGACCCCCTGGTTCTGGACTCCCCCAACATCGGGAACATTTGGGTGACGATTGGGGTCAAGACCCTTCTTCAGACTGATTGTGGAGAGGAAGGGGGGTGGAGGGGGGAAGCGAAAAGAAAGCTGGAAACACGTTGTCGAATTCTTGGTTAATTTTATAAATGTTTAAAACAAGCATTCTAACCTGACCAGTTTGAGGACTCCATTAATAATGATGTCATTCATAACCTGGGTCCAGGGTTAGGAAGGGCTTGGAGATGTATGGGCCAAATGACTAGCTCAGGAAGACACCTTAATTGATATGGAAGAGCTGGGCCAAGGAGCCTATTTCGTAGCTATACAGTTGAAAGAGCAACATGGTTGATAAACGGAATAAGAAATTTGTCATGGAGACACAAGAAACTGCAGGTGCTGGAGTCTTGAGCAAAAACGCAAGGAACTCAACGGGTAAGGCAGAATTTGGGGAGGCAAAGGACGGGGCGACGTTTGAGACTATTTTAGCCTGATTTGGGTTGAGTGGCGAATCCATCTCACCTGCATCCACCTATCACTTGCGGGTCTGAAGGAGGGTCTCGACCCGAAACGTCACCTATTCCTTCTCTCCAGAGATGCACTGAGTTGCTCCAGCTTTTTGGGTCTATCTTCACTCTATCCACACTGGAATTTAGAAGGATGAGAGGGGATCTTATCGAAACATATGAGATCATTAAGGGGTTGGACACGTTAGAGGCAGGAAACATGTTTCCAATGTTGGGGGAGTCCAGAACCAGGGGCCACAGTTTAAGAGTAAGGGGTAGGTCATTTAGAACGGAGATGAGGAAAAACTTTTTCAGTCAGAGAGTTGTAAATCTGTGGAATTCTCTGCCTCAGAGGGCAGTGGAGGCCAATTCTCTGAATGCATTCAAGAGAGAGCTTGATAGAGCTCTTAAGGATGGCAGAGTCAGGGGGTATGGGGAGAAGGCAGGAACGGGGTACTGATTTTGGATGATCAGCCATGACCATATTGAATGGCGGTGTTGGCTCGAAGGGCCGAATGCCCTACTCCTATGTTTCTGCCACTTGCCAAGCTTTGTCTCCCCCATCTGTTTTCCAGCTTTCTCCCTCCTATCAGTCTGAAGAAGGTTCCCGACCCACAGATGCTGCCTGGCCCGCTTTGTTCCCCCAGTACGTCGTGACCCATGCTCAAGAAATCGACTACCTTCCTACTTACCAGTTGTAACATTGAATTTCATGAATACTTCGAAAATAGTTACATTTTACCTTGAACCGCGACGGGTAGATTCTGTTTGAACTCATTTCGCGTCAGCGTTGATCAGCGTTGTTGCCAATATATAACACAGAAGAAAGGCGAAGTTTTTGTGATTAGTTACCGCAGCAGCGACTTCCAGACTTTGTACTCTTGGCCAAGTTGAACGCGACCCAACTCTTGGACAAGGAACTTATTTCTTCTGTCACCCAGCAACGCATACAGTAAACACGCTAGAGAAGAAAAAAAGATTAAAAAGATCAAATATCTCCCCTCGAGATTGCGACAGAGAAAATGTCAGGGCTTCAAAATGTGTGATGTAGGACCAGAAAGCTAGTCTCATCCTACTGTTGTTTGAACTCCACGATCGGCCTGACCCGCCGAGTTACTCCAGCACTTTGAATCTGTGTCTGAACTAACCTGAGCTCCAGTCTGATGGGTCCCGACCCGGAACGTCGTCTATCCATTCATTCCCTCCCCAGATGCTGTCTGACCCACTAAGTTCCTCCAGCAGTTTGTGTTATGCCCAAGATAGCAGGATCTGCAATCTCTTGTGCCAGCATGGTCACTTAATTCTGGGCAAGGTCCTTGTTTTGTGCAAAGGCAAAGCAAAATGCGATCCTTGAATTTCCCGAAAGCTCCAACACAACTGAACATTGAAAACCGCTTCAGTATAAGAAAATAACTGCAGATGCTGGTAGAAATCGAAGGTATTTATTCACAAAATGCTGGAGTAACTCAGCAGGTCAGGCAGCATCTCAGGAGGGAAGGAAGGAATGGGCCACAAAATGCTGGAGTAACTCAGCAGGTCAGGCAGCATCTCAGGAGGGAAGGAAGGAATGGGCCACAAAACCGCTTCAGTAGGTCGGCTGACAAAGATCTCAACCGTGACTATTTCTCAACGGCCTCAGTTGACAATTCTCTGTCTGAACCATCAGCTGATGTTCAGTTGTATCAACTGCACCTGCAGTTCCTTCCGACACTCTATGCTCTAATTCTGGCAAATAGATTACTGTAGTTTAAGTCTGTGTAAGAAGGAACTGCAGATGCTGGTTTAAACCGAAGATAGACACAAAAGCTGGAGTAACTCAGCGGCACAGGCAGCATCTCTGGAGAGAAGGAATGGGTGACGTTTCGGGTCGAGACCCTTCTTCAGAAGTCTGTGGCTGAACAAGGGTCTCAACCCAAAACATTGCCTATTCATTTTCTCCAGAGAAGCTGCCTGACCCGCTGAGTTACTCCAGCATTTTATGTTTTATCTTAGGGCATAGAGTCCCAGAAGGGAGATGTTACTGAGCATAAAGTGAAGACACCACTGAGAAATTTGAAAGCAAGGATGGGAATATTAAAATTGAGGCATAGATCAACAAGGATAGGGGGATAAAATGTGATTAAGGAAGGAACTGCAGATGCTGGTTTAAACCAAAGATGGACACAAAATGCTGGTGTAACTCAGCGGGACAGGCACCATCTCTGGAGAAAAGGAATAGTTGACGGTTCGGGTTGAGACCCTTCTTCAGACTGAGAGTCAGGAGGTGGGAAACTAGAGGTACGAAAAGGTTTAGAACAAATCTATTTGGGTGATGCTTTGTAGGGATAGGGTAATGCTTGGTACCGGTAAATTATTTGGTTCTGACAAAATAAGAGGGACAGCCGGTCAGTTTGCACAGACCAGCCATTGGAATAGTCTAATTACAAAGATGTGGATCAACAGCAGATGTGCTGAGGCACTGGCAGGCGGACAATGGGAAGTCTTAGTGCTGGCCCAGATTTATGGTCCAAAATGACTTCAGAGTTAAATGTGACACTGATTGCATAAAATTTGGTTCAGATCCCTATTCAAGTTGTAAGAGACCCTCCACAAATATTGCACATCCATGGCACGATCCTATGCTCTCACAGATTCTCTTGGTGGATGGTGGGGTGCGTATGGACGTGAGACAGCCTGTACTGTGGGTAGACACAAAATGCTGGAGTAACTCAGCCGGACAGGCAGCATCTCTGGAGAGAAAGAATGGGTGATGTTTCAGGTCGAGACCCTTCTTGAACTGGCAACCTCAAACAATGAAGCATTCAATAGATGAACCAATGCAGGCAACTCCATAGCATACCCTGGTGATCGCTGAGGCCCATCAGGACACATCAGAATTTATAGCACAGAAGATGGCTGTTGAGCCCATCCCAGTGAGAAATGGACTTGTTAGATTACTCCCACTTCCCAGCTCTCAGGCCATGGCCTTCAAGGTTACAGTGCTTCAGGTGTTTATCTACAATTGCATTTTGGGATTTCTAACTAGGGCAGGACCTACACAGCGAATGGCAGAGTAGGGAGTACTGTAGAGCAGAGGGATCTGGGAGCACAAGTACTCAATTTATTGTATGTTTATTAATGTAATTTTTGCATGCAATGTGCCTATAAAAAGTGGCAAGCAAGAATTCCATTGCAACAGTTCACATGTGGTGCCTATGACAAATAAACACCCTCTACTTGTGACCACTCCAAATTGCATTTCTTGCCCAGAAATGTTGTCCCAAAGATCAGTAATGGATTTAGAGATCAAAAATTATTCATGAAGATGAGGATTAATTTCTTTAATCAGATGTGGTGAATCTGTGGAATTCACTGCCACCGAAGGCTGTGGAGGCCAAGTCAAAGGAGATTTTAAAGGCAGATTTTGACAGATTATTGATTAGTACAGATGTCAGGGGTAATGGGGGGAAAAGGGAGATTAGGAGAGGGAGAAAGATAGGGAGAGAAAGAGAGGGAGAAAGATAGATCTGCCATGATTGAATGGCATAGAAGACTTGATAGGCCAAATGGCCTAATTCTGCTCCTAGAACTTATTAAAGTCCCCCCACAATAATGACAAAGACAAAATTTAACAGAATCTTCTTCTATAGAAAGTTTATTCCCTCTATTTTGCACACAAGTAATATTGGTACAATCTTACAGTATTTCAGCAAACTGTTTCCCTTTATAGCATTGGGTACATTAGTGCCCAATTCAGTGATAATGGTATAATACACCGCCCAATAAATTATAAAGCAAGTCTTTAATCACATTCACCAGTCTTATTTTCATCATAGGCAAAGCTGAATCAGGATTTTTCTTTTTCTTTCTTCAACCATGGACAAATTGCAAACATCGGTAAACTGACTGGTTTACTGTCAAACACAAACATTTTGGAACATTTCCTCAGCAAAGCCAGACCGTCGAGAAGATGAATTGTTCTCCTGTGATTGCTAAATGTGCCATATATTCATTCCCTAATGTTCAACAGCAACTTCAGCAAATGAGCCTCTATAACCTGTTGAACTGAAAGAAGGAAATCTCCAAATTAGAAAATGTAACAATTCCTTTTTCCAGACACACAAAAGTAGCCCTGCTGAAAATCTGAAGAGAAAAAAAAGAATCAGAAAATCAGAAAAAGGGTTAGAGGGATCTGGGCCAAATTCAGGCAAAATAGGAACAGCTTAGATAGGGCATCTTGGTTGGCACGGAGGAGTTGGGATGAAGGGCCAGTTTCTGTGCTGTATTACTCTATAAAAGCTGGACATAATCAGCACCTGGCAAAAATTAAAAGAGAACAGATTGCAATGGTCTTAATCTTTTTCCCCAGGAGTCAAAAACTAGAGGGCATAGATTTGCAAGAGGGGAAGCACAGAGATGTAACAATGAAGAAGGCATGCCAGTTCCTCTACTTTCTTTGAAGTTTAAAGAGATTCAGCATGCCACCAAATACTCCAACAAACTTCAATGATGCACTGTAGAAAATATCCAGATTGGATGCATTATAGCTTCATAAGACAATTCCAATGCACAGGAACATATGAGGCTGCTTGGAGAGTGGTGGACTCAGCCCAGTCATCTCAGATAAATCCTTTCCCACCATCAAAAGCATTGACATGAAGTACTGCTTCAAGAATGCAGCATCTATTGTCAAGGATCCCCAACATCTAGACCATGCCTCTTTTCACTGCTACCATCGGGCAGGAGGTACAGAGGCCTGAAGTCCCACACAATCAGGTTCAGGAACAACTACTTTCATACAATTATCAGATTCTTGAACCAACCTGCACAACTCGAATCCTAGTGTGTAGGAAGGAACTGCAGATGCTGGTTTAAACATAAGACAGACACAAAATGCTAGAGTAACTCAGCGGGACAGGCAGCATCTCTGGTGAGAAGGAATAAGTGATGTTTCGGGTGGAAACCCTTCTTCAGACTGAGAGTCAGGGGAGGACACTAGAGATATGGAAGAGTAAGGTGTGAAAACAGATCAAAGCTGACAATGCTCAAGGAAATATAGAATGGTTGATTGTCGGCTGAGGGGAAAGTGATAACGAGGCGTACGGTCAAATTAATCAGAACAGTGAAACTAGTCGGAGAACTAGGGTGGTGGAGGGATGGAGCGAGAGAGGGAAAGCAAGAGTTACTTGAAGTTAGAGAAATCAATATTCATATCACTGGGTTGTAAGCTGCTCAAGTGAAATACAAGGTGTTGGTCCTCCAATTTTATCTCCACCACAATGTGTTTGTCATATGACAATAAGCTTGACTTGACTTGAACTTGATCACCTTGTACAGATCAAGAATTTCTGACGATTGCCTTGTAAAGATCAGGAATTTCTGGTTATCTTGGTACGATATAGAGTCGTACAGCGTTGAAACCGGCCTTTCAGCTCAACTTGCCCATGGTGACCAATAAACCCAATGCATGAATATGCCATCCAACATCAGAGAGAGGGAACTTGAAGAAATAATTAATCTTGTCCAGCTCAGACTGTGAGACACAAACGAGATTTTGCTGGGAAGGACATAAAGCACTGGAGTAACTCAGAATGCCAGGCAGCATCACTGAAGAACACGGATGGGTGATGTTTCGCGTTTCCGACATAAATCGTTGAGTTGGAAGAAGAGTCCCGACCTGAAACGTCACCTATCCACATTCTTCAGGGATGCTGCCTGACCCGCTAAGTTACTCCAGCACCGTGCATCCATTTTTTGTAAACTAGCATCTGCAGTTACTTATTTCCAGATTGTGCTGGGCCCAGGTACTGCTGCCTCATCTAATATGACTATCATGAAGCAAGACAGAAATATCAAGAAACTCAGAGGAGTTGGGCTCTAGAATGCTAAATCAAATTGGCAAATGAAATTAATATCAGAAGGAGAATTTTCTAATTTTGTTAATGCAATCTTTTTGAACGCTATTAGGTCCCTCATTATAAGCTAGAAATTAACTGTAAGCACTGGATTTTGACTACTAACCCAAATGTTTATTCCAGTGTAATATCAAAGATTGAACATCAATTACATGTAAATGCACAGTATTTTGTACCTTATCACACAAATTCTCCTACTTGCCAGATGTACATGGATAACATGTACATGGATTCAATTTTCCAATTGAAAATTTCAAAGGCGCAAATGTAAATATTGTGGAAACTAAGTTCATTACTTGCTTCACATGTCAAATGAAGGGTTTGTGTCTTTATGGCATGGTGATGAAATCGGGAGGGGGGAAAAATGTCACTTTGGGGTATCCTCCGTTGCCCACAAGACCTGGTGAGAGAACATGTTCTGTGTTGTATCATTGGATACAAAAGTGATAAGCCACATGATGAGAAAGGGAAAAAATTAAGAGGGAGAAACTTCCTCAAATGTATTCAAAATTGTTTGAGTCAGTAATAAATATTTTTTGTTAAAGCATAAACAGATTATTTTTAAGCAAAAATATATCTTAATTTTTTCACTTGCATTGATTAATAAATGATGGAGGTACTTTGTTTATTGATTATTAAAACTAAAGCCCTGTAACCCAAGTAAGGTGAATTAATTGATTTTTCCTCTTTTGTCTCTTTGTTAATGAAAGTTAACAAGAACTTCCGGACTTCCTATTACCAGTGCTTTACAAGTATTACAAAATAAAGTAATTTTGTTTTTTTGAAGGATCTATTTTTTAACAAAACTTGTAAACTGCACTTGGGCAGGTTAATTGCATTATGAAATAAAGTTTAATAATTACCATTCTTGAAACCAAGCCCTACAGCCATATCCATAGCATTAAATCCCGAATCCGTTTCAACAGTTGGATCAGCACCATATTCTGCAAAGACAGTTGAAAAACTTGTTTGATCAAACAATGATTAAAAGGTTCCCCAAATTAACTTAATATTAATTTTATTTTGAGATCGAGGCTTTGCCAGAGGGTAGCAATTACTGGCCACCCCTAATGCTGAAGAATCACCTTCTTGAAATGCTGCAGACCAAAAATAGCAGCTCTGGCAGAACAGAATGGCTTGCTTGAGCATTTCAGAGGATATAGAGTCGTAGAGCTACAGGACATGGAAATAGACCCGTCAGCCCAACTTGTCCATGCAGTCCAAGTTGGCATACTGGGCTAGTTTTCCCTCATTTCGCCCATAGCCCTCCAAATCCTTCCTAGCCATACATCTGTCCAAATTACTTTTAAAAGTCATACTTGTTTGCATTTCTATAACTTCCTTTTGCAGCTCATGCATGACATGAACTACCTCCGAGTTAGGACACAAAGTGCTGGAGTAACTCAGCAGGTCAGGCAGCATCTCTGGAGAACATGGTTAGGCAATATTTCGTGTCGAGACCCTACTTTAGACCAATTTTACATCGGAAACAAGCCAACAATGGCGGCGGTGCTTACCCAAAAGGTGGCTTGCCGCAGAAAGTGCCCGCAGACACCGCTGAGGCAGTTAATACCTTCAGCGAGTTATTTCAGGCAGTAGATGGAGATACAGACTTGCGTAAAATCTGAGTTATGCAAAGGTTCACAAATGTAATCCTTAAGATCTCTGTTCTGAAACACGGTCCAGGGCTCTATCATTTACTGTGCAAGTTCTGCCCTGGTTTTACATACCAGAGTGCAACACTTCACACCTGTCAAAGTTAAATTTAATTTGCCATCCCTTAGCCCACCTTCCCAACTGATCTAGTGCTTGTTGTAAACTTTAGATTTTCTTCCTCACTGTCTACCATTTGGTAACAATGTTAACTTCATTGTTATCTAAATTGTTAAAGTATATAACAAACAATAGTGGACTCAGCAACAACCCCTGCAGCACATCACAGGTCACAGCCTCCAATCAGAAAAATAACCCTCCATAATTACTCTTTAACTTCTTGTACCAAGCCAACTTTGAATCCAATCGGCAAGCTCACCTTGCATTCCATGCAATCTAACTTTACAGACAAGCCTACCTTGTGGGACCTTGTCGAAGGTCATGCTAAAGTCCATACAGACCATGTCTTTAAAAAAAAAAAATTAACTTAAAAAAATCATTTAATTTATTTTTTACCATGTCCACTGCTTGCCCTCATTAATCCGTGGTGACATCTTGAAAAACTCTATCATTTATTGTCAGCCACATTGTTGGGTCTGGAGCCATATTTAAGTCATACAGAGTAATGACATCAGTGAACCAGATGAGGTTTTACAATAAGCCAGTGATTTGTGGTCATTATTACAGATTCATTATTTTGTAATTTACAAATCAGTAACGACTTAAAATTCCACAGCTTTCACAGTGAGGTTTGCACTCTCTTCTCTATTGGTTATCAGACAAGCATCTGAGTTACTCGGGTAGCATCAACCCCTATGCCACCACCATACCCAGAGGTCAACAACTCAAATAGTTAACTAATTTTTATTTACATGGTACATTATAGAGAGCAAAGTTTAAACTGAGTCAAGGAACCATACCACCACCTGTACTTTTTTTAAGTAAACTGAACAATGCTGCCTGAATCTCCAACATTAATATTTAAAAAAAATCATGCAGCATTCTTTAGTTTAAAAGGCATCATAATGGTGCACTAAAATCTCAGGTAAAATTCTTTAGTAGTGTAGAATTTACAAGTAATTTGTTTTAGGGCTGACTTACCCAACAGCATCTCCACACATTTCACATGATTTCCATGCACTGCATAAAGCAAAGGAGTGCCCCCATTCTGCAATCAGAAAAATACCAGGAAAAAATTCAAAATCATTGCACTTAATATTGTATTTAAATTTAAGGAAAAAGATCCATGTATAATTTCTCACAAATCAAATACAAGAGCATGAATGTTTAGATCAATGTGACCTTGAAGCTGCAAGATTGCAGCAAAAATCCAGTAGATTCAATGGTTTTCCAGGCAAGGTAACCTCTGGTCATTCCTACTTGGTTCCCATTTATAATATGACCATCTTTTAACTGCTCTCAAAGTAGCTTGGTAGCCACACAATTGATAAGAAAAGAGAGATGGGAGCTTTTATAAATATTTGTTGAGTTAATTCAATATTTGAAGTGTTGTCAGTATTTTGCTGGGTGGAATGCAGCCACCAATATCAGCACAGCAAATTTCCACAAACTGCAACAGATTATTAACCAGGAGACACAAGAGACTACAGAGCATAAAACAAAGTGCTGGAGCAATTCAGGGGTCAGACAGCACCCACGGAGGAAATGGGCAGATGATGTTTCGGGTTAGCCTGAAGAAGGGCTGCGACCCGCAAAGTTATCCGTCCGTTCCTTCCACAGATATCGTCTCACCCGTTGAGTTTCTCCAGCACTGTTTTTTTTGTACATTATTAGCCAAACAAATGATATTGCTTCAGAATTCTCCTAGTCATCTTGTAGATAATTTAAAGGAAGATGCCAAAACGATTTAACGACATGGATTTGCCCTTTCCTGACATGCAATCTGGCTTCTTTGACAGGAGAATCTGGAGTTTAGCAACAATTTAGAGGATGGTACAGTGGCACTACTAGTAGAGCCGCTGCCTCACTGCTCCAGAGACCTTCATTCAACCCTGACCTCCAGTGTTGCCTATGTGGAGTTTGTATGATGTCCATGTGGACCACACGGGTTTCCCCAGGTGTTCTCATTATCCCTTACATTCCAAAGACGTGTGGGTCGGTAAGTTAATTGGCCATTGTTAATTTGCTTCTCGTGTGTTGGCAAGTGGCTAGAAATGTTGGTGACATGGGGGTGGGGCAGCAGTAATAGGATCATTAAGGGATGATGATCCTGTTACTGGGATCAGGCTGAATCTTTGATGGCGAGCAGAAGGGCCCATTTCTGCTCTCCATAACTCTTGTCATGAAGCAGGCTAATCAACTAATCAGATTTCAAAATTCTCATAGAGCAAACCAGAGAATAAATAGTAATAATTAACATTTTAAAGAGAAAGCAGATGGTTTCAGAGATGATAGCAGATTAACGTAGAGGTGGAAATATCAAAAACGTTTTAAAAAGTATTTCAAATGACAGATCTTTCACAATATTCTCAGGAAATGCAACTCTACGGAGAGAAAATCAATTTCTCAAAGGCCAGATACTAAATCAGTTTATGAATAAATTTTTTGTTTCATCTCCTTCAACAAATCTTAAACATGTTCAAGGTCTATAAAAAGACTGCAACAGCACACCTTGTGGTTTTAAGCAAGTTAATTCTGGCAGCAACTTTCACATCTGAGGATAACAAAAATTGCTGTCAGTTTTACAGAGTAATGATGGCAGGCGCTGACAGATGTTGTCAACCACAAACTCCCATGCATTGAATCCACAAACGCTTAAGGAGGTAGTAAACTTGCCAATGTGGGAAAATATAATCAGCATGCACATCTAAAATGTAAAAACTTCTGAAATAGACAACGTTCATGACAACTATTGACGTTATTTTACTGACCTCAGGTTTTTGGCTCAGTTGCTATTTCTAACTTTCTCCATTATGTCATTAGAACATATGGTTTGAATGAGAAAATAGAGCAAAACAAATGATGATAAATCCAACCGCAAATTGCTCGTGGCTGATGGTTTTCCATTTTACTTAATTCATTCAATCAAATCTTGTTTAAAATATCATTTGATTTCTATATAAAGAAGAAAACTATTGACGAATAAATCATTAAGGCTACTTACCCAGTCATATTCATTCACATCACATCCATAGTCAAGCAGCATGTTAACAATATTTGAGTAGCCTTTACTGCTGGCCAGTGATAGTGCACTCTCCCTCCCATTTGCTAAAAGATGTGGATCACCTCCCTTTCAAAAAGAAATATGCAACTTCAATTTCATTTCCAAAGAGAAGCAAAAGCCTGCATTTATAAATGTTTTGTGATAAAGTAACAATTCTTTATTTTAAAATTAGAAAATAAATCAGTAAGAAACAATATTATCTTCAACCTAAATATTTTGTAGATCAAGTATTTATGGATGATTTATGAATTTTAAGGTGTGTGTGTTTCAACATAGTAGGAGATTATGTCTTATGAAGGGGGATTATTGTTTGAGTTCTAGCACATTGCAGTGGTGTCATCTGCAAACGGAGTAAGAACAGAATTTAGCTACACAGACATGAGTGTATGAGGAGTATGCTAAAAGGGTGAGAACACAGCCTATTGGGGCGTTGTGTTGAGAAATTTCATGTAGTATTTCACAGAACGGTGGCGCAGCAGTAGAGTTGCTGCCTTACATCACCGGAGACCCAGGTTCGATCCCGACTATAGGTGCTGCTGTGCGGTGTTTTACGTTCCCCCTGTGACCGCGTGGGTTTTCTCCGAGATCTTCGGTTTCCTCCTGTTTCTGCGCTGTATCTCTAAACTAAAGTATGTTTGTTGCCTATCCTTACTAATATGGCCTGTGGGACAGAAGTCAAGGATCCAGTGACATAGAGAAGTCCTAGGTCATGTCCAAAGTTGGTTGCCACAATCGTCAGGTGCCAATGTGGGCAGTTTGGGATGCTAACTTGGTCTGGAATTGTCTCTTGGCATCCCTGATGTCTTTGCGGAGACCATATAAATATGTCATTTGTATGGGTTAGGATTGCCCTTCTTGAACACCTCAAACCTGTTCTTCACGAGGGAGTTAATTTCACAGCTCATCCATGGTTGCCAGCTGAGGAATATTTTCAGATTGATGAAGGTTGTTGGAAGATCATGCCACTAGATGCGTCTTGCACAACTTGTCTTTCGTCATCATAACGTTTAAAATATATATTTATCGACTTAAGTACTTGGTCTCTCCACCATTAAGCACACTAGAATCCAGAACAAGGGGTCACAGTTTAAGGATAAGGGGGAAGTCTTTTAGGACCGAGATGAGAAAGTTTTTTTTCACACAGAGTGGTGAATCTGTGGAATTCTCTGCCACAGAAGGTAGTTGAGGCCAGTTCATTGGCTATATTTAAGAGGGAGTTAGATGTGGCCCTTGTGGCTAAAGGGATCAGGGGGTATGGAGAGAAGGCAGGTACGGGATACTGAGTTGGAAGATCAGCCATGATCATATTGAATGGCGGTGCAGGCTCAAAGGGCCGAATGGTCTACTCCTGCACCTATTTTCTATGTTTCTACTATGGAAAAAGGACAACCTAGAGAGTGTACTGCCCCAAATCATCTTGGCTTTTCAGCAGCATCTCTCAAAATTGGTATTTCCACAAACTGGATGAACAAGAGCATAAAACACATGAGAAAAATGTCTATTCTAAGGCGCACACTATTCCAGTTTGGACTCGTTAAGGTGTTTCTTAGTTGTGAAGATCCTCTAAACCTTTAAAGCAAGATACATAAAGAATAGGGATAAGTTCCTTACATTCTGTAGCAGAAACTCCACCACTGCAATTTGTCCATGTGCTGCTGCCCACATGAGTGGAGTAAAGCCTTGCTCATCTTGCATGTTTAGGAGATTGTCTAGAAATTACATAAAACAGAAGCATTCACTCCAGTTTACAGACTTAAGAAATAGGAAAAGTAGGCCACTCTAATCCCTGAGCCTGCTCTGCCATTTAACAAGATAACAGCTGATTTTATAACTCAGCTCCACCTGATTCCAAAAGCTTATCAATGACTCAAGTATCCACAACTCTCAAGGGGCAGGGCAGAGAGAAAGAATTCCATCGATACAGAGAGCTAAAAAAATTCAAATCCCTCTGTAGCGCAGTGCTAAATGAATCTTTGAGGCCAGTGTATGAATCGCCAGCGAGACAAATCGTACACAAAAACAAAAAGCACAAGTTGCAAAAAAAAACAACTCACCTTGCTCTATACGACTTGCCAAATAAAGTAACTCCCCTTGTGCTGCCAGCTGATGGACAGACAAAGCTATAAAAATAATTTAAAGTTAGGGTCACAATAGAGAACCAAAAACATTTTTTTTGATACAGATTATTCTCAAAAGTAAGTTTCCACAAAAGCACAATTTCTTTCATCACCAACAGCTAAAACTGCTCTCTCTTTCATTTCATATTAAATTCCTTTATTCCATAGAGCCAGTCTCCTCATGCTACTGCATGCATATCTGCCAAATATTCAATGATTCAAAATAGGACCAATATCACTGACATGTCTGGAAAACCATTTCCTTGGCTAAGAATTAAATCACATAAGAAAAATGAAAAAAATGCGACCCATTAATAAATGGGATAAAAATACACCATAAAATAATTTAGTTCATTCTCTTAAAGGACTTCAATCTACTTCAGCTAAATAAACTCATGCACTCATGCAAAAGTCAACCTTTTAAATTAATAATGATATATGTGGTGCACATCAAATCCAAGGTAATTTCAGCACAAATATTCTAAATTTACATCAGACTTACAGTGCAAGAGTAAGGGTGCTGCAGATATTTCATTTCCACGATGTTTGTTAGTCAAGGTTGTTGATTGTTTAATGGGTGAAAAATGCTTCGTTACTGAGGGCGTGACGACGTGCCTTACTTGAATTCCAGGAGAAGTTTGGATATTGCACTCAGCTGCAAAAAACACAAATATTTATAAACCTGAAAATGGATATTCAAAAATGAAAATTTATGCTGCTGTTCACAATTCCTAATGTCAACTTTTTACTCAGTCATGGGCTGAATGAAGGACAGAAACTGTATCTGTGAAGGGACAAAGGATAATAAATACTTCAAAGTAGTCACTCTTATACGTACTCTGAACACTTTAGGTCATAAGTGACAGAAATAGAATTAGGCCATTAAGTCTACTCTGCCATTCAATCATGGTTGATCTATCTCTATCTCCTAACCCCATTCTCCTGCCTTCTCCCCATAACCTGACACGTGTACTAATGAAGAATCTATCTACCTTTGCCTTAAAAATATCCACTGACGGCCTCCACAGCCTTCTGTGGCAAAAAATTCCACAGATTCACCCCCTCTGACTAAATACGCTTTTCCTCATCTCCTTCCTAAAAGACCATCCTTTAATTCTGAGGCTATTATCTTGAGTCCTAGACTCTCCCACTAGTGGAAATATCCTCTCCACATCCACTTTAGGCATAAAATTGGTGCTTGGCTTGCCGTCTCTTCCTTCATTCAGTGATCTGATCGTAAAATAATAACATTCCTTCGTTCCTCGTAAATTAAATAAATAGACTTTACTTTAAACCTCATGCACTGGGAATATTCCTCAAGTTGACGTACTGTTGCATCACAGCCAAGTTATTTTCAGTTTACGTATCATTTTGATTAATGGACCTTCTTGGAAAAAATCTTTGTATCATAAAATGGAGCAGATTTATTTTAATCTGGAACAGACTGAAAGCAGCTTTTTCCTACTGCACACTCCCAAGAGTGCTGATCTGCTGTGCACAGCGATCCACAAGTGCCTTCGTTCTCAGGCAGCAGATCATGAAACTCAGTCTCCGATAATCAAACCATTTAAACCATAAAATATATTTAAGTAAAATAAAAAAACTGATAAAATTAATTAAAATATTTAACTGTTGCAAATTAATTTAAACAATAACATCAATGAAAACAAAGAAAGGCTAGCTAGGGGAAAAGAGGATGGGGAAAGGAGGATGGGGAAAAGAGGATGGGGAAAAGAGGATGGGGAAAAGTGGAAGGGGAAAAGTGGAAGGGGTATTGTTTTATTAATGAGAATGTCACAACAGCGACATTACTGATGGTTCATCCAGTGAGACTATATGGGTGGAGCTGAGAAATAAAAAGGTGATATTCACCTTGTTGAGAGTGTACTATGACCCTCAAGTAGACAATGGGAATTAGAAGAACAAATATGTCAGGAGACTGCAGGCATCTACAGGACTAATGAGGTGGTCATAGTAGGGGATTTTAACTTTCCCAATATAGACTGGGACTGTCAGCATGACAAAGGCTTAGTCAAGGTGGAATTTGTCAAATATGTTCAAGAAATATGGAGAGGGTCATACAAGGGGGAAGGCCAAACCTTGATCTATTCTTAGGAAATTGGGAAGGGCAAGTGATTGATATGTCTGTGGGCGAGCCTTTTGGGATCAGTGACCACTGTTCTATTAGTTTAAAAATAGCTATGGATAAGACAGGGTGGTCCCACAAGTTAAAATTCTGAATTGGGGCAAAGCCAACTTTGATGGTATTAAGACAGGAACTTGCTAAAGTTGAATGTTGCAAGATCCTCAATGAGTATTTCTCCTCTGTTTTTACTGTGAAGAAAGACATGAAGACTGGGGAACGTGGGACAGTCAATCGAGATGTTTTGTGGTCAGTCCGAATTACAGTCGACAAGGTGCTGAATTTCCTAAGGCGTATGAAGGTAGATAAATCTCCTGGGACAGATCAAATATATCCAAGGATGTTGCGGGAAGCTGGAGAAGAAATTGCAGCCACCCTAGCTGAGATATATGACTCATCATTATGGTGAGGTGCTGGAAGATTGGAGGGTTAATGTTATGCCTCTATTTAAGAAGGGCTGCAAGGAAAAGCCTAGGAACTATAAATCAGTGAGCCTAACATTTGTGATAGGCAAGTTACTGGAGAGTATTCTGAGGAATTATATATATATACACACACATACATAATATATATAATTTATATAAATAAAAAAATATATATACACACAGACAGCTGCAGATTAGGGATAGTCAGCACGGTTTTATACATGGGAGATTGTGTTTTAGGAATCTGAGGGTTTTTTTGAAGACTGACCAAAAAATTTGATGAGTGAAGAGCTGTAGATGTTGTATATATTGATTTCAATAAGGTACTTGACAAGGTTCCACATGAGAGGCTTCTCTGGAATTGATATTAGTAAAAGATACGATTTGCTCTCTTACTTGCATCTTATTTTTTTATATAACAAATGTATTCCCAAGCTATTAACCCTACTGGGATTGCCTTCCTAGAATTGTGGTTCTATAATCAACCACATCCTCCTTTTGTTGAAATTTTTTCTCATTGCTTCAACCAATACTGTTAAAGGAGCCATTATTATAATCACTTCATCCCTGGTCGTGTCCAGAACCAACACATTAACTAGTATTTCTTTTTTAGCTGAGGGTACTATTTTAGAGACAATCTAAAAGATTTGCTTGTTACCTACCTTTAAATAACACAGAGGCCACTTCCAGATCAGAATTTACCTGATCTTGAATGTTTTTACTTTCTTCTTCATTCAGAGACTTCACAAATCGAGAACAAACATTCATATCAAATCTATTGGGCAGAACAAATTTCATGCCCATAGCAACATTGTGGGAAGGACCCACGTCTGTAAAGTTTTCAGCATGTGACTCCACCTTGATGTATGGAATTTCAGCAAAAGAAGAATTATTCTCGTTTCCACCTTCAGATGGTTCAGTTTCAGTGGTTCGGTTCTCGACTGCCGCCATTTCTATTGAATTCAGTCAGTAAAATCTGCTACTCCATCTGTTGGTACAACATTAAATTACACCAGGTAAATTGGCATACATCAAATACAGCTACTTCAGTTATAACGGGCGTTTCAAAAATGAAAATTAGATACAACATGATGGATGAACTAGGATACACCAGGATTGATGAACTAGGAAACACCAAAGAGAAGATGTATAACATAGCAAAGATGAGTGTGAAAACAGAGGATTGGGCAACTTTTAAAGATCAACAGAAGGTAACTAAAAAGGCAATACGGGGAGAAAAGATGAAGTACAAAGGTAAGCTAGCCAAGAATATAAAAGAGGATAGTAAAAGCTTCTTTAGGTATGTGCAGAGGGAGAAAATAGTAAAGACAAATGTGGGTCTCTTGAAGACAGAAACAGGTGAATTTATGATGGGGAACAAGCAAATGGCAGATGAGTTGAACAGGTACATTGGTTCTGTCTTCATTAAGGAAGACACAAACAACCTCCCAGATGTACTAGGGCACAGATGTACTGTATGTTTCATTTTTTCCTTAGTACCTAATCAGATGTACAGCACTTTGGTCAACGTGGGTTGTTTTTAAATGTGCTATACAAATAAAATGGACTTGACGACTTGACAGAGGACTTTGGGTGAAGGAGGAACTGAAGGAAATTCACATTAGTCAGGAAATGGTGTTGGGTAGACTGATGGGACTGAAGGCTGATAAATCCCCAGGGCATGATGGTCTGCATCCCAGGGTACTCAAGGAGGTGGCTCTAGAAATCGTGGACGCATTGGTGATCATTTTCCAATGTTCTATAGATTCAGGATCAGTTCCTGTGGATTGGAGGGTAGCTAATTTTATCCCACTTTTCAAGAAAGGAGGGAGAGAGAAAGCAGAGAATTATAGACCACTTAGCCTGGCATCGGGGGTAGGGAAGATGCTGGAGTTGATTATCAAAGATGTAATAGTGGTGCATTTGGATAGCAGTAACAGGATCGGTTCAAGTCAGCATGGATCTATGAAGGGGGCATCATGCTTGACAAATCTTCTGGATTTTTTTTTTAGAAAAATGGACAAGGGAGAGCCAGTGGATGTAGTGTATCTGGACTTTCAGAAACCCTTTGATACGGTCCCACACAGGAGATTAGTGGGCAAAATTAGAGCACATGGTATTGTGGGTAGTGTATTGACATGGATAGAAAAATGGTTGCAGACAGGAAACAAAGAGTAGGGATTAACGGGTCCCTTTCAAAATGGCAGGCAGTAACTAGTGGGGTGCCGCAAGGCTCTGTGCTGGGACTGCAGCTATTTACAATATACATTAAGGATTTAGATCATGGAATTAAAAAGTAACATTAGCAAATTGGCAGATGACACAAACCTGGGTGGCAGTGTGAACTGTGAAGAGGATGCCATGAGAATGCAGAGTGACTTGGACAGGTTGCGGAGTGGGCAGATGCAGTTTAATGTGGATAATTATGAGGTTAT
This sequence comes from Rhinoraja longicauda, assembly GCF_053455715.1. Classification (NCBI taxonomy): domain Eukaryota; kingdom Metazoa; phylum Chordata; class Chondrichthyes; order Rajiformes; family Arhynchobatidae; genus Rhinoraja; species Rhinoraja longicauda. The sequence continues at coordinate 88,171,246 of NC_135955.1, forward strand.
CCACTTTGGTGGCAAGAACAGGAAGGCAGATTATTGTCTGAATGGTGTCAGTTTAGGAAAAGGGGAAGTACAACAAAACCTGGGTGTCCTCATACATCAGTCACTGAAAGTAAGCAAACAGGTACAACAGGCAGTGAAGAAAGCTAAGGCATGTTGGCCTTCGTAACGAGAGGAATTGAGTGTAGGAGCAAAGAGGTCCTTCTGCAGTTGTACAGGGCCCTGGTGAGACCACACCTGGAGTACTGTGTGCAGTTTTGGCTCCTAATTTGAGGAAGGACATTCTTGCTATTGAGGGAGTGCAGCGTAGGTTCACAGGGTTAATTACCGGGACGGCAAGACTGTCATATGATGAAAGAGTGGAGCGACTGGGCTTGTATTCACTGGAATTTAGAAGGATGAGAGGGGATCTTATAGTTCCTCCAACAACTAAAGATAGAGACAACGTGCAGCATCTCTGGAGAAAATTGATCTGTGGAGCATTGTGAAAACACATAATGTAGAAACAGAGAACTACAGATGCTGGTTAATATACAAAAGGGCATAGTGCTAGAATAACTCAACGGGTCAGACAGCATCTCTGGAGAAAAGCAATAAGTAATGTTTCGGGTCGGAATACTTCTTCAGACTGCACAGGTGATGTTTCTGATGGAGACCCTCCTTCAAGCTGACAGTGAAAACACCGTGTTTTGCTCCAGATAGCAAGCAACATCTGCAGTCTCTTGGGTCAACATGGTTAGGGTCAGTGCGTACTGTAGATGACACAAAAAGCTGGAGTAACTCAGCGGGACAGGCAGCATCTCTGGACTGGAGAGAGGAATAGAAGGGTTTTCGGGTCGAGACCCTTCTACACACCAGTGCGCCCTGATGTTGGCCGAGCCGCACTTTGTGTTGCTCTGGTCGGCGGCGCCGCCGCTTACCTCCGGGGGTCGGTCGGTCGGTCGGTCGGCCTGCGGGGCTCGGCCCTTTCCCGTCAGCACCGGAGTCAGACACGACCGCCGACGGTGAGGTTGGTTCAAGGGAAGGCGTCTCCTGGAGACCGGCCACAGCCCGGCGGCGCCTCTCAGCTGGAGTGGAGGAGGCGACTACAACCCGAGACACTCTCTCAGCCGCATCATCGAGGCAAGCGCGGCTCCTTCTGGGCCCTGTCTGCCCCGCAAGATCAATGGAGCTCGCCGCCGGGCCCGGTTAAATGGTGCACTTCAACAAGACCGTGGCTCTCGCTCCGGCTCCGACGCACATACGAGGGAGAGACTCGGTCAACAACAAGTGTGTGTGTTGTGCGTGTGTCAATAAAGTTGGGCGCAGGCAGTAACCGGGTGGGCGGCCGTTGGGCCGGAAGTCGCTTGCTCGCGCGGCGCGTGAGGAGAGCCGGAGATTCGGCCGCCTGCTGCCTGCTGTCCGCTGTCCGCTGGTAAGGGATCACACGTCGTCGGTGGGTGAAGCATCAAACATTGTCGGTGGGTAAGGGATCAAACCGTGTCTGTGGGTGAAGCATCAAACCTTGTCTGTGGGTAAGGGATCAAACCCTGTCGGTGGGTAAGGGATCAAACCTTGTCGGTGGGTAAGGGATCAAACCCTGTCTGTGTGTGGGTAAAGGTTCAAACCTTGTCGGTGGGTAAAGGTTCAAACCTTGTCGGTGGGTAAGGGATCAAACCCTGTCTGTGTGTGGGTAAAGGTTCAAACCTTGTCGGTGGGTAAAGGTTCAAACCTTGTCGGTGGGTAAGGGATCTAACCTTGTCGGTGACGGTGGGTAAGGGATCACACCTCGTCGGTGGATAAAGGTTCAAACCCTGTCTAGGTAAGGGATCTAACCTTGTCTGTGGGTAAGGGGTCAAACCTTGTCGGTGACGGTGGGTAAAGGTTCAAACCTTGTCGGCGGGTAAAGCATCAAACCCTGTTCGTGGGTGAAGCATTAAACCTTGTCTGTGGGTAAAGGTACAAACCTTGTCTGTGGGGAAAGGATCAAACCCTGTCTGTGGGTAAAGCATCAAACCTTGTCGGTGGGTAAGGGATCAAACCTCGTCGGTGGGTAAGGGATCAAACCTTGTCGGTGGGTAAAGGTTCAAACCTTGTTGGTGGGTGAAGCATCAAACCTTGTCGGTGGTGGGTAAGGGATCAAACCTTGTCGGTGGGTAAGGGATCAAACCTTGTCGGTGGGTAAGGGATCAAACCTTGTCGGTGGGTAAAGGTTCAAACCTTGTCGGTGGGTAAGGGATCAAACCTTGTCGGTGACGGTGGCTAAAGGTTCAAACCCTGTCTGTGGGTGAAGCATCAAACCCTGTCCGTAGGTGAAGCATCAAACCCTGTCTGGGTAAAGCATCAAACCCTGTCCGTGGGTGAAGGATCAAACCCTGTCTGTGGGGAAAGCATCAAACTCTGTCCGTGTGGGTGAAGCATTAAACCTTGTCTGTGGGTAAAGAATCCATCAAACCTTGTCTCTGGGTAAAGCATCAAACCCTGTCTGTGGGTGAAGCATCAAACCTTGTCCATGTGTAAAGGTAAAAACCCTTTCTGTGGGTGAAGCATCAAACCCTGTCCGTGGTTAAAGGTACAAACCCTTTCTGTGGGTAAAGCATCAACCAGAATCAGAACCAAACCCTGTCCGTGGGTGAAGCATCAAACTCTATCCGTGGGTGAAGGTTCAAATCCTGTCTGTGGGTGAAGCATCAAACCCTGTCTGTGGGTGAAGCATCAAACACTGTCCGTGGGTAAAGGATCAAACCCTGTCCAGAGCCACGTCTACCTCTCTCCTCAGGTAAACGTCTCACCCGCTGTCCGTGGGCAAATGAATCAAATTCTGCTTGTGAGTAAAGGGATCAAACTCTGTTGGTAAAGGGATCGCCTGTTGTCCAGAGCCTCGTTGACCTTTCTCCTCAGGTAAAGGGACCGCCCGCTGTTTGTGGGCAAAGGGATCAAACTCTATCTGAAGCCGCGTCCACATCTGTCTATGGGTAAAGCGATCTCCACTGTCGGTGGGCAAATTAATCAAATTCTGTCCATAGGTAAAGGTATCGGACTCTGTAGGTAAAGGGATCATCCGCTGTCCTCGGGTATAGGGATCAACCTCTGCCTGTGTGTAAAGTGATCACCTGCAGTCCTCAGGTGAAGGAATCACCCGCTATCCCCAGGTAAAGGTATGTGTAGGAAGGAACTATAGATGCTGGTTTACACCAATCATAGGCACAAAATGCTGGACCCGCTAAGTTACTCCAGCATTTTGTGACTATCCCAGCTAAAGACCACTTTCTGGATCAAGGGATCAGAAGAAGGGTCTTGACCCGAAATGTCACCCATTCCTTCTATCCAGAGATTGAATTGAATTGAATTGAATAAGTTTATTGGCCAAGTATGTACACATACAAGGAATGTGCCTTGGTGATCTGCTCGCAAGTAACAACACGAACATACAGTAAACAATTAAGAATAAAGCATAAAACATTAAAACATTAAGAATAAAACATCATAGTTTAAATATGTGAATGAAATAAACCAGAGCAAAAAAAGGCTACAGACTTTTGGTTATTGAGTGGAGCTACTGCTCGTGGAAAAAAAGCTGTTTTTATGTCTGGCTGCGGCGGCTTTGACAGTCCGGAGTCGCCTTCCAGAGGGAAGTGCTTCAAAGAGTTTGTGGCCAGGGTGAGAGGGGTCAGAGATGATCTTGCCCACTCGCTTCCTGGCCCTTGCAGTGTACAGTTTGTCAATGGGGGGAAGGTTGCAGCCAACAACCTTCTCAGCTGATCGAATGATTCGTTGCAGCCTCCGGATTTTGTGCTTGGTAACTGAGCCAAACCAGACCATGATGGAGAAGTTGAAGACAGACTCTACGATGGCAGCATAGAATTGGACCATCATTGCCTATGGCAGATGGTGTTTCCTCAGCTGCCGCAGGAAGTACATTCTCTGTTGGGCCTTTTTGACTGTGGAGTCGATGGTGGCCCCCCATTTAAGGTCCTTGGAGATGATGGTTCCAAGGAACTTAAATGACTGCACACCATGTGACTATGGTGTTGTTGATGGTGAGTTGGGAGAGGGGAGGGGGAGCTGACCCACTGAGTTACTTCAGCATTTTGTGTCTATAAAGGGATCACCCGCTGTCCTCGGGTAAAGGGATCAACCTCTGTGGGTAAAGGGTTTAACCTTTGTGGGTAAAGGGTTTAACCTCTGTGGGTAAAGGAATCAAACTGTAGGTAAAGGGATCGCCCGCTGTCATCGGGTAAAGGAATCTCCCGTTTTCTGTGGGGCAGGGATCTCCCACTATCTGGAGCCTCATGAACCTCTCGCAGGAGTCACTCGCTGTCCTCAGGTAAAGGGATCACCTGTTTCCCTCGGGTAAAGGGATCAACTGAAGATCGACACAAAATGCTGGAGTAACGCAGCAGGAGTTTGGACGTTCTCCCCGTGATGCTGTCCCCAGGTAAAGGGACCACCCTTCGTCTGGGTAAAGGCATTACTCGCTGTCCCCAGGCAAAGGGATCACCCGCTGTCTGTAGGTAAAGGTATCGTCTGGGTAAAGGGATCACTGCGCTGTTCTCGGGTAAAGAGTTCACAGAAAATTATAGGTCCAGTGCTCAGATGTGGGATTGATTTGAACCATAGGTATTTGAACAGAGTTAGAATATTTAGTACAGGGAATGGAAGCCTATTTGTAATTTTAAGTCCTATTTTGAGGACATGTCACAAAATGTATCAAGAATTTATGAAGCAAGCATTTTTCTTGATCAATTTGGCACATCAGCCTATCTCAAGAAATGCCTCTCATTAAGCTATCATAAATGAGTTGCCTGTGGGCAGGAAGATCTGTCAGCAAGACTGTTTATCCTGTATAGGTGTACTTGATAAAGTTAAGTTATTTATTCACAAAATGCTGGAGTAACTCAGCAGGTCAGGCAGCATCTCAGGAGAGAAGGAATGGGTGACGTTTAGGGTCGAGACCCTTCTTCAGACTGTTGATAAAGTTGGTTAGGAGAGCTGATAATTTTCTATGCCTGCTTTGTTTTTTTTCTTGAAGAGAAATTATAGTAATTCTACTGCATTTCAACTTTTTGATCCTGTAGTGTGCACGAGAAAGGGTGGAATTAGAATAACAATTGGAAAAAGATGAGTTCTTACAAACCAACTGTGATCCAGAGCTACCCAAAACTTGGAAACACAGTCACACAGGACACGCTATATTGGAAAAGATATAGGGTAAGATCATGATAAATGAATCTTGGTGCCGCTCAAAGAGCAGACTTATTACAAATGAACATATTATCTTTTTCTTTATTTGTTGATGTGACTATTAACATTTTCACTATTTTGTAACTTAAAGCATCTTTAAACCACTTGGCCTGCTATAAAATATCATTGTGGTGTGTATATCACAGTGCTTTTATAGTTTAGTTTAGCTACGGCACAGGGAGAAATTATTTATTTTTATTTAGAGAAACAGTGCAGAAACAGGCCCTTCGAACCACTGAGTCCGGGCCGACCGTGCGGGCCGACCAGCACTATCCTATAAATCAGGGATAATTTACAATTTTTACCAAAGCCAATTAACCTACAAACATGTGGAATGTGGGAGGATACCCGAGTACCAGTGGACACAGGGAGAACATACAAACTCCGTACAGACAGCACCCGTAGTCAGGATCAAACCTGGTTTTTGGCGCTGTAAGACAGCAACTCTACCGCTGTGTCATCCTGCAACACCCTATATTAAATTATATAGCCAATTTTACATATTTCTAAGGTCTGGGCTACTAATTGCAGAATGTAGTTAGTAGAGTTCCATTAAACCCACTTTGCAAGCAGCTTTTCATAAATGTTTAGATATAAGAACTAGACATTGGTATTACAAAATGGCGAATGTGGAAGATTGGATTATCAGACGCTTGGAAGTTGCAAGATGGTGTCAGAACGTTGTGCTTCTTTGCATGATGTTCCAGAAGGGGATCTATTTATTGTACTTGTGTACAGTATGATTTGACTGGGTAACATGCAGGATAAATATTTCACTATATATCTGTATAGGTGACTATAAATAAAGTAAACCATCACTGTCCATATTACTTGATTTTAATGGGGTTCCATATTTTATGCCTAGTAGCCCATCTCTAGCCACAACATTTGTGAAACTGCATTTAATTAAAACACCTACAGTTGCTTATCCTTGCTTTTGCTTGTTTCAGCCTCCAGTTCAGATCAAAGAGTTTGGTGCTGTGACTCACATAGATATTTCTTCAGTTGCTCCCTACAACTATGCAGTAACTGCCTCTACGAGGGTAAGTCTAGTATATGTAAGCTTAACATAGGAGGAAAGGAAATAAAAAGCTACATGGCCCTTTAGTGTGCCAGTCAATGTTGGCATGACCGAGAAAAGAAACCTCTTTATTTCTGGCGTGAATAAGCAATCTTTTATCCTGTATTATGACACCTAGTTCAAACTGCCCTTATCACGGGAAATAATCAATGTTTCTTCAGAAGTCACTACCCCCTTCTCATGAATCAATCTCATAATGGCACAGTGCTCCATCTCCCTCGCCAACTATTTATTCCTTAAATAAGGAGATCAAAACTATATGCACATAGGTTTGTTCTCATTGGTCCAGAAGCGTTGTACAAACTTACTTGCTCTTCTGTTCTAACCCACTAAGAATAAACAGCAGGAATAGGCCACTGGTCCTTCAAGCCTGCCCCACTGTTCAATATGACCATGGCTGATCTATGCTGCCCTCAACTCCTCTTCGGTACCTGTTCTCTATAACCCTCAACTTCTCAATCTTTTAAACCCACATACAGGCATGGTGGGGATACACATCTCCACCTTGCCTGTAGAGTGATAGAGCTATAAACCATGGAAACAGGCCGTTTGACCCAATTCGTCTATGCCAACCAAGTTGTCTAACTGAATATAGTCCCACATTCTTGTGCCTGGCTCTGATCTCTCCAAACATTTCTTATCGATTTAGCCATTAAATATCAAAATTATACCCTCCTCTTCCACTTCCTCATGCAGCCTGCTCCATATATGTGCCTTTGTGTGCAAAAGTTGCCCCTTTGATCCCTTTTAAATCTTTCTCCTTTCACCATAAATCTATGCCCTCTAGTTTTAGGTTCTCTGGCTGTATCTATACCCCTCGTGATTTTTATAAACCTCGATAATGTCTCACTACAGCCTTCTACACTCTGGGGAAAATGTACCCGGTCTATCCATCTTCTGTTTGTAACTCAAACCCTCCCGATCCTGTAATATCTGTGTAAATATTTTTTGCAACCTTTCCAGTTTAATATCCTTCTCTTTGCTGTGCAACCAGAAATGCACACAGTACTCCTAATGTGATCTTACCAGAGCCTTGAACAGCTGTAACATAATGTCTATGTTCATGTACTCATTAACCCGTTCTTTAGCAGTTAATGTATTTAGTTGTATCGTGATGGAATTTTAATTTAATGCAACTTAACATCTGTTTGTCTAGATCCACATATATGGTCGATATTCTCAAGAGCCCATAAAAACATTCTCCCGATTTAATGACACAGCATACTGTGGCACGTACAGAGATGATGGAAAGCTGCTTGTTGCAGGCTGTGAGGATGGTGTTATTCGCCTTTTTGACGTTGATGGGCGTGTAGCACTCCGACAGTACAGTGGACATACAAAGTAAGTTGTTTCCTAACATCAGAACCTCCGGAACGGATAACATGTTTGGCCAAGAACAGTTTACAATAATTATTTGTGGATAATCATTCTTCCTAACAATTTCTTAAGGCATTATTTTGAAAATAGTCTCATTTTGGAGGAATGTTGATGAGCAATATTTTAACTAGTGGACAGAGTACTCTTTTATGCACAATGGCGGTTTGTTTCTAACCTGTCTTGGTGATGATTTGTTTTACTCCTTTTTAATACAAACTTCGCTTGGGAGTTACTTGTATGACCAGCAAGAAATTGAACCACCATGAGCTTTGAAGACATCAGGGTCAAGAGATTAGCTGAAATTGTTGAAACAATTATAGAAATATCAAAAATTCAATTTTGAGAAGAGTTCTTAACCTGTCGATATTGCACGGTCGGCCTGGCCAAGCGGCCGTTGGTGTCCTCCACCACTGCTCTTCCTCTGTGTGCGGTCCACGTTCTTGGCCTCATGGAGCAGCACCTGCTCCAGCCGAGGACCAGGCTGATTTTCAATCAAGTCCTTGGTTCTTTTTGCTTCAACTCGCATAAGGCCGCTTGCCAAACTTTTCCCAACTGGGCAATGATTCTCCAGTTTAACTTTAGCTGCAGCTTAATCAGGGAAAGAGAAGCCAAAGAAGATGATTTGACCGGTTGTATCTGACCGGTTGTATCTGACTATTGATAAACGACTATTGACTGTGCTGGCCCCTTGTTAGGAAAATTCAAAATTAACTGTGGCTTTCTCCTCGCTTTTTTATCTGCTTCAAATATTAATACAAAATCACAATATAGTAGGCTGAAAATTATATATTACTCCACAACTTACAACATAAGAAAGAAAACATTCTTGTCCATTCAGTGAGATCATGGCCGATTCTATTCCTGGTAATTTTCTTGCCTGATTCCCATCTCCTAAATTTTATGATATTGATGTTCCCAAAAAAATATTGAAATTAGCGACTTATACTTTCATATACAATACAATACAATACAATATATCTTTATTGTCATTGTACCCAGGGGTACAACGAGATTGGGAATAAGCCTCCAGGTTATCCTTTTTTTTTCCATCTATTATTTTGAGTTCCCATTTCCAGCAGAAATTGAAAACAGGTTAAAATAAGTATTTTATATCCCTTTGATAAAGTAAAACAATTTTTTAATAAGTATTGAAGAAATGTGAGCGGAAGATGATATGTATATAGGGCATATCTGATCTTTTTGGATAGCATGTAAAATAAAACTTTTACTGTACCTCGATACATGTGTGAATAATAGCCCACCTACCTAACGTGTTGCACTTAAAAGTTAGAATATAAACATAGCACAAAAAGTAAGGAAATTTGTGTTTGGTAGATTATTTCTTTGTTGTAACAATGCTTCTTGGCAATAAATCTTATACCGTTGGAAAGCCTGTTTATTTCCCTTTTAAATGGTGCCACATTTGTAAGGAACATGCATTTGTGGGATGAGCAGCAGAGCTGAGTATATGGGTTGGGCCCATGAAAAATTTGCCAAATCTTCTCTGCCAATGCCAAACATTCTGCTGTTGCTATTGACTCTTGTTTTGAGCTTCTGGTACCCCCAGGTGCTGACAATCAGGTGCCTGATTGGCACCTGATTGGCAGCATCTGTGAGCATGGGCCCTGCTACAGTGGTCAGTAGGTGTCTGCTCCAACAATCGGCATGCCACGTTTGACTGATCTGGATAGGGCCCGTGTGATAGGGCAACTTCAAGCTGGTGTTCCGCAAAACCAAGTTGCGGCATTATTTGGAGTGAGCCCTAGTACCATCTCCAAAGTGAAGGCCAAGTTCCATATAACGGGGGATGTCAGACACAGGCCGCGAAGTGGGCGTCCCAAGAAGACGACACCCGAAGAAAACCATTTCCTCACCCTGTCAGCACTTAGGAACCGTAGGCTGTCTTCTACAGATTTGCAGTCAAGGTTTGCAGGACGATATGGCCGACGGCTCTCTGCCCAGACAATTCGGAACAGACTGCACGCAGCCGATCTCCGGTCTCATAGGGCTGCCAGGAGGCCTGCCCTTCACCATCAGGCCCGTTTGCGCTGGTGTCGGCAACACGTGCACTGGAACCTGAACATGTGGAGGAATGTTATGTTCAGCGATGAGTCCAGATTCTGCCTACGGCAGTTGGATTATAGGGTCAAAGTGTGGAGAAGATGCGGAGAACGCTATGCTGATTGCGGCACCGATAGAGTAACATCTTTTGGTGGAGGCAGTGTGATGGTGTGGGGCGGCATCTCCCTCACTGGAAAAACGAGGCTTGTCATCATTGGAGGCAATCTCAATGCAGAGAGATATCGAGATGAGATTCTGCAACCAGTGGCAATCCCATATCTCCACAGTCTGGGACCGAACTCTATCCTCCAAGATGACAATGCTCACCCCCACAGAGCAGGGTTTCTCAGAGACTACCTCCAGAATTTGGGAGTGGAGAGGATGGAATGGCCTGCCAGCAGTCCTGACCTCAACCCCATTGAACACTTGTGGGATCAGCTTGGGCGTGCTGTTCGTGCCAGAGTGACCAACACAACCACGTTGGCTGACTTGCGACAAATGCTGGTTGAAGAATGGGATGCCATCCCACAACAGTGTGTGACCAGGCTGGTGACCAGCATGAGGAGGAGGTGCCAGGCTGTTGTGGCTGTGTATGGTTCTTCCACACGCTACTGAGGCTCCTGTTTATTAAATGAATAAATTGTTAGATTGCCAATATGTCTTGTTTCTTCAGACTTCAATCATCCAATCCACCAAACAACACCGAACAAGAGTCAATGGCAGAATAAGCTGTTTGGCATTGGCAGAGAAGATTTGGCAGATTTTTCATGGGCGCAACCCACATACTCAGCTCTGCTGCTCATCCCACAAATGCATGTTCCTTACAAATGTGGCACCATTTAAAAGGGAAATAAATAGGCTTTCCAACGGTATAAGATTTATTGCCAAGAAGCATTGTTACAACAAAGAAATAATCTACCAAACACAAATTTCCTTACTTTTTGTGCTATGTTTATGTTTTAAAAATAATCAGAAGGCATAAAAGACAATAGACAATAGGTGCAGGAGTAGGCCATTCAGCCCTTCGAGCCAGCACCGCCATTCAATGCGATCATGGCTGATCACTCAAGATAAATTGAGTCTAGATTTTCTTTTCACCAGAGCGGTTCAAGTCACTGCATTCACATCTGACAAATACCGCTTGATGTCTGGATCAGATGATTACACAGTCCGGCTTTGGGACATTCCAACTGCAACAAATCTCTGCACCTTTGCAGAACACACCGATTATGTACGATGTGGTTGCACCAGCAATTTGAATGCTGATGTCTTTGTAACAGGTATGTATTGATAACTAATTGGATATCACAGCCAAATATTAGTTCTGAAATAGTTAACGTGTTATACTCTTTGGCTGTGTGGACAATCCAGACCCTCTTTCAGTGCGTGGCTGTTTGTAAATGAAATGCAGTTTGATATTTATAATTTCAGTTGTCTTCTGATGGTTGATTTAATTATGCGGAAATAAAATATAAAATCACATGGTTTGGCAAGCACAATTCAATACCTTGTACCTACTTGGTACTAGGTTTTCCTTTTGCTGAATCAAATGTTGGTTATTTTTCCTTTTTACAGGTTCATATGATCACACAGTGAAGGTATTTGATGCCCGAATGGATCAAAGCGTGATGACTTTGGAACACGGGCAACCAGTAGAGAGTGTGTTGCTTTTTCCATCAGGTGGACTTCTTGTATCAGCAGGTAAATATACTTTGATCGTTTGGAAATTGTGTTCTAGATTATTGGAGTGTGTAATTAGCTGTGTTGTCAAAGTGAAAGAATCAATTGAACCAACTAGAGTCCCGCAGAGCCCTGCCATTCACCTGATTAGACTTCCCAAAATACAACACCTCGCTCTTATCTGTATTAAACATCACTAATCTTTCCTTAGGTCACATGCCCAATCAATCAAGATCCTGCTGCAATTTTGACAACCATCTTCGCTACCTGGAGCTCAATGCTCTCAAGGCAGTGGAACTAATTGTAGACTTTCGAAGAGATCCCCCTCCCCTCTCCCCACTCACCATCAACAACACCATAGTCACATCTGTGGAGTCATTTAAGTTCCTTGGAACCATCATTTCCAGGGACCTTAAATGGGGGGCCACCATCGACTCCACAGTCAAAAAGGCCCAACAAAGGATGTACTTCCTGCGGCAACTGAAGAAACACAATCTGCCACAGGCAATGATGGTCCAATTCTATACTGCTATCATTGAGTCCGTCCTCACCTTCTCCATCATGGTCTGGTTTGGATCAGCCACTAAGCACGACATCCGGAGGCAGAAACGGATCGTTCGCACAGCTGCGAAGGTTGTTGGCTGCAACTTTCCCCCCATTGACGAACTGTAGACTGCAAGGGCCAGGAAGCGAGCGGGTAAGATCATCTCTGACCCCTCTCACCCTGGCCACAAACTCTTCGAAGCACTTCCCTCTGGAAGGCGACTCCGGACTGTCAAAGTAGCCACAGCCAGACATGAAAACAGCTTTATTATAAGAAAATAACTGCAGATGCTGGTACAAATCGATTTATTCACAAAATGCTGGAGTAACTCAGCAGGTCAGGCAGCATCTCGGGAGAGAAGGAATGGGTGACGTTTCGGGTCATAGTTCCACTCAATAACCAAAGTCTGTAGTCTCTTTTTTGCTCTGGTTTATTTTCACCCACATGTTTAGACCGTAATGTTGTATCCTTATTGTTTTGATGTGGTTATGCTTTATTCTTAATTGTTAACTGTATGTTTGTGTTGTCATTTGTGAGTGGAGCACCAAGGCACATTCCTTGTATATGCATACTTGGCCAATAAACTTATTCATTCATTCATTCATTCATTCATCTACAATACCACCAACTTTAGTGTCACCTGCAAATTTACTTATGTCTTCTACATTCTCATCCAAATCATTGATATAGACGACACGCAGCAATGGGCCCAGCACCGAACCCCGAGGTACACCACTACTCACAGACCTCCAATCCCAAAAACAACCTTCCACTATCACCCTCTGCTTCCTTCAATGAAGCCAATTTTCTATCCATTGAAGCAGCCAATTGGTTTGCTTTGTATTGGCTGTTCATGTCTTCCCTCTCATGGTCGTGTATTGGCAATGGATCAGCTTATTTCCCAGATTTGCCTCAAGGTGAAATGTAACCTCCACAAAGTATCCAGAGGCCATGACATTATCACAAACTTGAAGGATACAAAATGGCACTGGAAACGTGGTAACTCTTGTATACTTTCACAGTGTAATCTACTATTCTTAACCTCTTGTTCTTGGGTATGCATTGTAAGATTTTACTGAATTGTATACAAAAAAATAATTTTATTGTACATGTGACAATCAAGTACCATTGAACTATTATGTACAAATTTCGACATGGCAGTTGGGAAATTTATGTTCAAGTGATGAATTAATGGGGAATGATGAAATGGCTGGTATCAAAATGCTGACCAGTGAAGGACCATTGTTGTTAAAATCTGATTCTTCAGATTGTCCTTCAAGGGAGGAAATCCAAAATCTGAACTAGCCAGTGTGCGACCCCAGGTGAGCAAAATGGTTGGCCTTTGATTGCCATTTTAGGTCATTGCCAATGAAGGCCATATCTTGTGAATGAATGGAAACAACAATCTATTTTGATTATGTAGTTTATTCTGATTGAATGTTCTTGCCTTTATAAAGGTGGTCGATTTGTAAAAGTCTGGGACATGTTAAAAGGAGGTCAGTTGTTGGCTTCATTACGAAACCACCACAAGACTGTCACGTGCCTGTGTTTAAGCAGTTCAGGGCAGAGGCTGCTGTCGGGTTCTCTTGATAGGTAAGAAATTCTTCTGATTTATACAGTTGAAATTGAACCACCAATTGTGCTTAGTCTTTTAAAAATATATATTTATATGCTGATAGATGATTGGAATATTGCTATTTAAAAAAAAATAAATAGATCATGTCACATGATTTTATGAAACAGGTTTTGCTGAGGTAAATGTTCCAGGAGTTAGTAATTGGTCTCCAAACAGTGAGGGGAAGCAGCTATCTATCTTTGATATGCAATGCCATTGCCATCAACAAGTTTGTGGTAAGTGGTGCAGTGGCAGAGTTACAGCACTAAAGACCCGGGTTCGATCCTGACTATGGGTGCTTGTCTGCATGGAGTTTGTACATTCTCCCCGTGTCTGCGTGGGTTTTCTCCGGGATCACATGTTTTCTCCCTCACTCCAAAGATGTACAGGTTTATTGGCTTGGCATAATTGTAAATTGTTCCTAGTGCATGTAGGATAGTGTTAGGGTGCGGGGATCGCTGGTCGGCGTGCTCAGTGGGCAAAGGGCCTGCTTCCTGTCCTATGATATCTCTTAAAGTGGAGTAGAAGTTTCTAGAAAGTAGTAGAAGAAAATAAAATCTGAGAAAATCATTCATTTGGCACTGCAGATAGTTTTATGTGTTAATATAAACATAATGTCTAAATTTCAAGCTTCTCTACAATGAAAATTTGATGATGTTCTAACTTTTGGCATTTAAAATCATCATGTACACTTTGAATCTGTGTTGCTACACTAATGTCTTTGTCAATGGTCTTGGATATCAAGACCTAAGAAATGTTGCTTTTTCTGTACATGCACTTACAATATATTTGAACTTTCAGGCATGTCAAAATATACAGTACATCCACCTACAAAGTAGTGCACAACATTAATTATGCAGCATCCATTCTGAGCTTAGCTTTAGCAGTAAGTATATGATTTTGTTGTGCTGTGACTTCTTTTTTATTTTTACATATTCAGAATCGTTTAAAGCTTTTTCGTAAAACATTTGAATATGGTAGAAATTGAATATGGTATATGGTATAAATATATGGAATAAATATGGTATATTTGAAAATGGTATGAAATATAACTATTTATATTAGTGTATGCTGCACTAATCATAGAACGAAGAGTAGAACAGCACACGAACAGACCCTTTTCAGCCCACCCGGTCTGTGCTGACCATGATACCGTTCCAACTAATTCCATCTGCCTATTCATATCTGTCTAAATGCCTTTTAGGAATTCCTACATTATCAGCTTTTACCACTTCCCTTTGCAGCATGTTCCAGGCACCGATTACTCTCTTTCTTAAAAAAAGATTTGCCTTGTACATCATGTTTAAACTTTCATTTAAATTCGCCTTGCACATCTGATTGAAATATCCTCCTGCTTGCCTTAAAGCTCTGCCCACTGGTATTGAACATTTCTACCCTGGAAAAAAAGACTATCTATGCTATCTATGCCTCGTAATTTTAAATACCTCAATCAGGTAATTCCTCATAGAAGTATATAAAATTACGAGAGGCATAGGTAGTGAAGATAGAGTCTAGATAGCATAGATAGAGGGTGGCTCCACTTGCAGTGGCTGCCACGTCAATAGTCAATAGTCAATAGTCAATAGTCGTTTATTTGTTACACACACATAAATGTGTAGTAAAATGAAACATTACCCGCAGTTGAACAATAAGACCAATAAGATTAATCAATAAAAATGCAATAACACATACAATCACAACTAACACCAAACAAAAAGAAACATCCATCACAGTGAGTCTCCTCCAGTCCCTCCTCACTGTGATGGAAGGCCAGAATGTCTTTTTCTCTTCCCTGCCGTCTTGTCCCGCGGTCAGGCTGTTGGAGTTGCCACGTCGGGGCGGTCGGGGCTCCCGATATTGAAGCCCCCGCTGGGCGATGAAAAAAAATCCCGCGGCCTATTTCAGGCCGCGCCGGATGGTGAAAGGTCCGTGGCGGGCAGACCCAAGCCCCGCGATTCGGGGCGGGCGGACACGTTGCCTCTGCCGCTGCCGGAGCTCCCGATGTCGGCCCCCACCCAGGGGCCTGCGGGCTTCCGACGTCCACGCGGCCCGCGCCGGAGCCTCCGGAGACGAGTCGCAGCCGTTCCCGCAGCATTCGCAGGCAGCCAGCGCCGCAGGTGGTGAGTCCGGACCGCGGGCTCTGCGAACCAGAGCCCCAGGTGGTCCCAGGTGCATGGCCGGTGGTAGGCCGCAACGGGAACGGAGACACGATACAGAACAAAGGTCGCGTCTCCGTTCTGGAGAGAGAATGTTACAGTTACAGTTCCCGTTCCCTCCCACCCTCCCCCCAAAACATAACATACATATACATCATATTAACACTACAATTGAGACAAAAACAACAAAAAACACAAAAGACAGACGGACTGCAGGCAAGCCGCAGCTGCGACGGCAGCGCTGGCTCCTCCCTGTCTGTCTGTCTGCCCTTTCTTTTTGTTATTTTTAGTATTAGTTAAAAAGTATGGTTTAGTGTTCCTTGGTTTGTTTTATGGGGGGGGGACTTTTTTTCAATCTCTTACCTTGACGGAAATGTAACTTTTTCCCGTATCGTATCTCCGTCTCCACTGCGTCCTAACATCGTGGAGTTGGTGGCCTGTGGCCTTTCCTAGAGACCGACGGGCGCTCCAAGCCGCGGGAGTCTGCGGGAC
The DNA here is from genome assembly GCF_053455715.1 of Rhinoraja longicauda. NCBI lineage: Eukaryota > Metazoa > Chordata > Chondrichthyes > Rajiformes > Arhynchobatidae > Rhinoraja > Rhinoraja longicauda. Next base: position 88,187,472 of record NC_135955.1, read on the forward strand.
TTTAACATTGCGGAGCTTGCGATCCCTTTGCCGGGGATCAAAGCTCCAACCGCGGACCCTGTGGACTTTAACATCGTGAAGCCCGCGGTCTCTGGATAGAAGAGGCCGACTCTGGAGCTCCATGCTGCGGAGAGAGTTTCAGCCGCCCCGACGCGGGAGTTCGATTGTCGGCTGCGGGGCGGTTGAAACTCTCGGTTGATCGCCCCGACTGCGGATGGTTTGACTGCCCCGACCGTGGGAGAACAAAGAGGAAGTAGATTAGACAATAGACAATAGGTGCAGGAGTATGCCATTCAGCCCTTCGAGCCAGCACCGCCATTCAATGCGATCATGGCTGATCACTCTCAATCAGTACCCCGTTCCTGCCTTCTCCCCATACCCCCTCACTCCGCTATCCTTAAGAGCTCTATCCAGCTCTCTCTTGAAAGCATCCAACGAACTGGCCTCCACTGCCTTCTGAGGCAGAGAATTCCACACCTTCACCACCCTCTGACTGAAAAAGTTCTTCCTCATCTCCGTTCTAAATGGCCTACCCCTTATTCTTAAACTGTGGCCCCTTGTTCTGGACTCCCCCAACATTGGGAACATGTTATCTGCCTCTAATGTGTCCAATCCCCTAATTATCTTATACGTTTCAATAAGATCCCCCCTCATCCTTGAACTTTATTGCTTTCCATCACAGTGAGGAATGCAGAATCCACTGTGATGGATGATTATGTTAACTTTTATGTGGTTGTGTGTCTTGTTGCTTTTCACTTAGTATGGCTGTATGGTAACTCAAATTTCACTGTACCTTAATTGGTATATGTGACAATAAACTGACCTTGAAACCTTGATGAAAGAAGGCGAGCAAACCTTAGGCCTCCTTTACCACCCTATCCACATTTGTTGGCTTTTTCAGGGAGCGATGGACTTGCACCCAAAGATCCCTCTGAAACATCAATGCTCCTAACGATCCAGCCATTCACTGTGTATTTCTTGCAATTAACCTCCCAAAATGCATGCATGAGTATTTTAAGTCATATTTGCTGCTTGGTAATCTGTAGTAACAGCTCCAGAATTTTTCTGACTTGCTCTACAAAGCCTGGCAATATTTTCTGTGTACTGAAATGCCTACAATAAACAAAAATCGTGGCTCAGCTTTTCACAATTTATTTTTAATTTTGTTTTAGCCTGAAAATGAAGCCATTGTTGTAGGAATGACTAACAGTGTCCTAAATATTAGACATCGGAAACGGCATGAAAAGAAGAATGAGGTCGGTGAGGTTACAAAAAAGAGAAAGAGACCATCTTACAGACATTTCATTAAAGGAAAAGACTACATGCCAAAAAAGGTGAGGTTTTTGCAACAAAAAGCTGTCATTATTTAATCTTTAGAGATGTCAAATAATGTATTTCAATTACTAATCTACATTGGGTGTTCCACACAGAATTATGTGATGTAAATCATATTTATTGGTCAAGGTGATGTGATGTGACCTGTTACAAAGGCTGACAGTCTGAACAAAATCTTTTCAAGAGATGTTCGATCGAATGGACTTAAGAAACATTTAATTAACACTCCTCTCAATCAGTGTCATTTAGATGTTAATTTGTCTAATTGTCATTATCACCACATACTTATGCTATCCCTTATTTTTGGTTACCAGCTTTCAAATTCCAGTCATCCTTATTCTACTTTATCTGTGTGTTTAGTTTGAATATTAGTGTATGCATTTAGTTTAGAGATACAGCATGGAAACAGGCCCTTCTGTCCACCGATTCCGTGCCGCCCAGCGATCCCCATACACTAACACTATCCTACACACACTAGGGACAATTTATAATTTTACCAAGCCAATTAACCTATAAACCTGTACATCTTTGGAGTGTGGGAGGAAACCAGAGATTCTGGAGAAACCCCACGCAGGTTACGGGGAGAACGTACAAGCTCGGTACAGACAGCACCCATAGTCAGGATCGAACCCGGGTCTCTGACGCTGTAAGGCAGTAGCTCTACCGCTGTGCCACCCATATCCATGTTGAACAACAATCTGGAGAACATTTTTGGATACTATTTAAGTATGCTATTATAATGTTATAGTGGTTTTTTAATGTAAAAAAATATATATATATTTCATTCTGAAAATACAAACTCATATTTTGAAGAATATTTGTTTTTAAAGAATGAATTGTTATATTTTTAACAATATCCTGTAACAAATTTGCATGTGCTTTTTTTCCTGCATTCAAGGTTGATTTTCTGGTCAGTAAGCCAGTTCGACAACATCTAAAGAAATATGATAAGCTGTTGAAAAGTTTTGAAGTGTCACGTGCACTAGATGCTGTATTGCAGGTAAAAATATATCATGATTTTTCAATGCATGCAGAGAAAATTGTCCTTGAAATGGTTATGCCAAACATTAACTGTTAAATCGTTTAAGAAACAGACTGGTACATGGATAGGACAAGTTTGGAGGGATATGGGCCAAACGCAGGCAGGTGGGACTAGTGTAGCTGGGACATGTTGGCCAGTGTGGGCAAGTTGGGCCGAAGGGCCTGTTTCCACACTGTATCACTATGACTATTATGGTACTATAAATAGACACAAAAAGCTGGAGTAACTCAGCGGGTCAGACAGCATTTCTGGAGAAAGGGAATAGGTGAAGTTTCGGGTCGAGACCCTTCAGACAGAGTCAGGGGAAAGGGAAACAAGAGATATAGACGGTCATATAGAGAGATATAGAACAAATTAATAAAATATATGCAAAAAGAGTACCTATGATAAAGGAGACAGGCCATTGTCAGCTGTAGTCTAGGCGAAAACGAGTTACAGACAATGAAACTCAACAAGCCAACTTTGTGGCTTGCCTGATCTTTGTGGTTCACTATTCATTGGGCAAAAAGATGACAATTGAGAGCAGACAAACTATTTAATACAATTCATAATCAACAAATAGTAATATTAAAGATAGACAACCAGTTTCTCATTTTAGTAAATGATGGTGTGAGCTTAATTTAAGGTAAAAAAAATCTCCACTATTCTGATTTTATTTTATTTTGCAGACAAATATCAGGGTGAAGAACCCAGAAGTTACCATTGCTGTTATGCAAGAACTCAACCGTAGAGGGACACTTCAAAATGCACTTGCAGGACGAGATGAAAAACAGCTTGCTGTCATACTTAACTTTCTTAACAGGTAAATAATCATTGAAAGTGCTATTCGTGGAATAACAGCAACTTTTCCCAGCTGCCTGATATTCAGCCATTGCCACTGGAGAGGAAGTCCACTAAATAGACCCAGTAGACCCTGGACTTGGTGCATAATGTCCTATATGTAACTCTGCTCTGCAGTGGAACTTGATCTTGCTGAAGAGACACAAAAAGTTGGAGTAACTCAGCGGGACAGGCAGCATCTCTGGAGAGAAGGAATGGGTGACGTTTTGGGTCGAGACCCTTCTTTAGACTTGATCCTGCTGAGATTCCCCAGCAATATGCCAGGAAATTTTCTTTCAGTCTGACATCACGTCACACCTGATACAGGGTCAGAGTTAATTTTGCAATTGAAGAATGGAGAGTAATGAAGGCAAATATAATTTTATTTCAATGTTTTAGTAAGGTTTATTTTAATATCCTTAACATTTTAATGTCAATTTTAACATTTTTTAAAATCTCTGATATTCAGACACTTTTAAAATAAATATTAAATTGCATCACAAATTTGACATGACAAAGCTCTAACACTCGCCTTGCCTTCTGTTAGAGATTACAAGGCCTTGCCACTGTGCCAGCTGAGAATATTTGTCATTTGACCCTCGCCACACAACTCGTGGGTGAAAGTGATCAGTAAGACCTGCCCATTGCATCCAACAGACTTTATGGTGATTCCAATAAATGGACAGAGTTGGTGGTAAATGGCCCTCTAAGTTACCTAACTATCTCCTCAATTTGTCAGTATGACTTCTGCTTTTAGGTAAATGACTTATGTTGGTTATTCATGATATTTAGACAAAATTCACAATATAACAGAAGACGTGATTTTAGAACACATGTTTTAAAAACTCAGAAGATGCAGATGCTGGTTTATAACGAAGACAGACATAAAGTGCTGGAGTAAGTCAGCAGGTCAGGCAGCATGTCAGGAGTAAAAGGATGGGTGGCGTTACGGGTCGAGACCCTTCTTCAGATTAAAATGCATGAGTACAATCAAGCCACTCACACATACAACTGGTAGTGCAAAGAGAAATATATTAGTGCAGAATGTAGCATTATAGTGTTACAACTACAGAGAAAGTGCCGATTTAAAAAAAAAAAAAGTGCAAGGCCACATTGAGGTAGATAGGGCATCAGGCCGCACACCCATAGGTTATGGCAGACCCATTCATTAATCTGATAATAGCAGGGAAGAAGCTGACCTTGAACCTGGTGGTACATGCTTTCAAGCTTTCATATCTTCTGCCCAATGTAAAAGGGAAGAAAGAGGAATGACCAGGGTGTAAGTGGTCGTTGATTATTATTGCTGCTTTCCCGAGGCAGGATGGAGTGTAGATGGAATCTATGGGATGAGGCTGGTTTGTGTAATAGACTGGGCTGCCTTCACAACTTTTGATGGCACTGGGCCTATACTGGGCCTGGAGTTTAGAAGAATGAGGGGGACCTCATTGAAACATACAGAATAGTGAAAGGCTTGGATAGAGTGGATGTGAAGAGGATGTTTCCACTAGAGGGAGAGTCTAGGACTAGAGGTCATAGCCTCAGAATTAAAGGATGTTCTTTTAGGAAGTATTTGAGGAGGAATTTCTTTAGTCAGAGGGTGGTGAATCGGTGGAATTCTTTGCGGCGGAGGCTTTGGAGGCAAAGTCAGTGGATATATTTAAGGCAGAAATAGATTCTTGATTAGTACGGGTGTCAGAGATTATGGGGAGAAGGCAGGAGAATGGGGTTAGGAGGGAGAGATATATCAGCCATGATTGAATGGCGGAGATGACTTAATGGGCCAAATTATGATCTTATGAACTTTGCAATTTCTTGCAGTTTTGGGCAGAGCTGCTCCCAAACCAAGTTTATGATGCATCTCAATGGGATGCTTTTACAGTACACTAGAAAAGGGTAGACGGGTTGGGCCCAAACCTCTCCTGCATTGGTCTCGCACCCTCCCCGCCCCCACTCCCCCCTTCCATTCCCCACCTTCCCCTTCCCCCCCCCCCCCCACTCAATCCCCCCTCAACCCCCCCTTGAGGCGGCGGCTGCTCGACGGCGACTGGCATCTCATTCAACTGCAGCGGCGGCTCCACGGCAATGGCCATTGCTTTGAGCGGGAAGAAGTCCGGGCGGCAAACCAGCGCACATTGAGCGGGAAGAGCCGGCGACCAATCAGAGTGGCGGCGGCACTCCCCCCACATGGAACCCGGAACAGTGGCCAATTGGGCGTCGAGAGGGAGGTAGGAACCAATCAATCGACCCCATCTGGAGGAGAGCGGCAGGAGCCAATCAGAACGCGCTGGACCCCACGTGGGGGGGAGGTGGTAGAGCCAATCAAATGGTGATCTCAAAATGGCAACCCTCCCCCAAATGCGCACGTGCAGATACGTCGGCCATTTAACCTAAGTATTAGATCAACAGGCTCCAACAGCGCAAGTGCGGACCCGTTGGGTTCCCGTTGTGACGTCGAACATGGAGGTATCACTTCGCAGGCACGACTGACGGGCAGGGAAAGTGGAAAAAGGATTTTTAAAGTTTAAAAAGTGATTTATTAAAGTTTAAAAAGTGAATAACTTTTAAAATATCACAACCATTTGAACCGCAGGCGAATGGTGTGTAAGGTGGGCCTAAAATTGTTGTGCTATCGTGTACCGTTTTGGCTGTATTTCGGGTACGCACAATCAAACAGACAAACGGACAAGATGAAAGTTTTAGTAATATATAGATTTGTAAAAATTGACAAGAGTTGTTGAAGATATGCCGAATCTCCCTGGTCCTCTGAGGAAGTAGGGGCGTTGGTATGCTTTCATAGCCCTAGAATCAATGTTAGAAGAAGAATGGTAGTTCAGAAGCTTACTCATGGAGGTATATATATATGAGCCTAGTATGGAAAGCCACCGACCAAGAATCTGATGGTGCGATTAATGAGGATGGCAGTTCAACTGGCAAGAAATAATATGTAGTTATGATTTCAGTGTACAATGGAAAATAAGCAATCTACCTTGGAAGTGTTCCCACATTTCTGAAAGAAAGGAAGATAATCTGTACGTTGGATATATCAAAATCATAACGTCTGAAGAAGGGTTCCGACCTGAAACATCACATATCCATTTTCTCCAGAGATGCTGCCTGATCCACTGAGTTACTCCAGCATTTTTTGTCTACCAAGTTCATAATGTTTGCTCATAAATTTAGGTGGAGAATTGACATTGTTTAATGGCATGTCTTTGTATTTTTAGGAATGTTGTTGATCCAAGGTTCACAGCTGTTTTAGTAAATGTTGCAGAGATTGTTATTGGTAAGTGTCATATTTTCATTTATCTGTCATTAATATTAATAATAATAATAATGCATTACATTTATATAGCACTTTTCATATACTCAAAGACGCTTTACAGGGATTTAGAGAACATAGGGAAGTGAATAAATAGATAAATAAGTAAATAAGTAAACGAACAGAGAAAGGAGACAGAAGGTGAGGTGACCTTCAGTGGTTGAAGGCAGTACTGAACAGGTGAGACTTCAGTGATGTTTTGAATGTGGTGAGTGTGGAGGAGTCTCTGACAGTTTGGGGTAGTGAGTTCCATAGGGTGGGAGCAGCGATGGAGAAAGCCCTGTTCCCCCAGGATCTGAGTTTGGTCCGGATGTGGGGGGATAGGAGATTGGCAGCAGCAGAGCGGAGGGTGCAGGTGGGAGTGTGCCTGTGGAGGAGGTCGGTCAGGTAGGATGGGGCCAGGTTATGGAGGGCTTTGTAGGTCATGAGGAGGATTTTGTACTGGATTCTCTGGGGGATGGGGAGCCAGTGGAGTTTGTAAAGGACGGGGGTGATATGGTCACGGATCGGGGTGTGGGTGAGTAGACGGGCAGCGGAGTTTTGAATGTATTGAAGTTTACTGATGATTTTTGAGGGTGCGCCATAGAGGAGGTTGTTGCAGTAGTCCAGACGGGAGGTGATGAAGGCGTGGATGAGGGTTTCTGCAGCTGTGGAGGAGAGGGATGGACGGAGACGGGCAATGTTTTTGAGGTGGAAGAAGGCTGTCTTTGTGATGTGTTTGATGTGTTTGTCGAAGGAGAGGGTTTGATCAAAGATGATTCCAAGATTCCGGATGTGAGGGGAGGTGGATACTGGGAGACCATCAATATTGAGGATGAAGTTTTGGGTGGATTTGGTGAGCGTTTTTGGACCAATGATGATGATTTCAGATTTGTTGCAGTTGAGTTTGAGGAAATTTGATTGAAGCCAAGATTTTATTTCAGTGATGCAGTTTGTCAGTGTAGAGTGTGTGGTGGGGGAGATTGACTTGGTGGAGATGAGGAGCTGGATATCATCGGCGAAGCAGTGGAAGTTGAGACCATGACGGCGGATTAATTGACCAAGGGGGAACAGGTAGAGGATGAAGAGGAGGGGGCCAAGGACTGAGCCTTGGGGGACACCTTGGGGGAGGGGAGCGGTGGCGGATTTACAGTTGTTAATGGAGATGAACTGGTGCCTGTCAGAGAGGTAAGAGAGGTAATATTTAACGTCCCCCTTCTATCTGCTGCCCTTGGTGATACTGAAAACAGTGCCAATTTCCATGTTTGGATTGGAGCCGAGAGCTCTGTTTTCAGTGGCTTCACTACCTCTGTCTTGACGAGCTGTTTGCCCAATATCTGCTCCTGGAGGGGCTGATATTTATTTTGTTAAAATATAGTGGAGACCAAAACCAATATGTTAGGTCCCTGTCACTTGCTCTATTCCTTAGCACCAGAGTTTATTCCTCTGTAATTTGCATGTGCATTTGTGTATTAATATAGATTAAATATCGATAGTTCCTAAGTTGCAGGTATGAAAGACCTGGAAGGAGGTCAGTTGCAGTTGACATACGGGAGATTGGCTATTCGAAAATACATAACAGCCTTTTCCAAGTTCAATTTGCAACTTCAACAAAAAAGCAACTATTTTAAAATTAGAAATTATTTGAGAGACTTATTATGGGAGTGGTTCATAAGTTCTAGGAGCAGAATAAGGCCATTCGGCCCATCGAGTCTACTCCGCCATTCAATCATGGCTGGTCTACCTTTTTATCTCAACCCTATTCTCCTGCCTTTGTCCCATAACCTCTGACACCCTTACTAATCAAAAATCTGTCAATCTCTTTCTTGAAAAGATTGCTGAAGAAATTACATTTTAATATATTCAAAATGTTGATTTTGTTGCTATTTAGGCATTTACAGTTCTGTGATTGGCGAGTCATCAGTGATTGACAAGCAATTCATGAAGCTGCAAGAACTGATTGAAAGAGAGATTGATTATCAAGAGGAACTGCTGGGAGTGCTTGGAATGATGGACACACTTTTTGCTACCATGACAACCAAAAAGGAAGCAGTTGTACCCGGAAATCAGAATTGTGCCTTAATTACTAGAGCAGAACAAGCAAAGTCAATGGCAATTGCCTAAAATTGGGCCTCTATACTCTTATATGTGAGGTGGACTAGCACAATTTTATCTTGCTGTAAACACCACAGATTTGAAGGCAAACATTGGAAAATGCTCTTGTGTCGTTTACCTGCATATTTTCTGTTGTGCAAGAAGAAAGCAAAGTTATTGCTATGTTCCGTGAGTTTGACATGACATGCAGAGAAAATACAGGTACCGTGAACTTAATAGTTTAATAGAGAATATTTTTATATATGTTCTGAAGGGACAACAAATCTTTAGCAATTGTGAGTTTTGCCTTCAAAGTTTTAGAAACCAAAGTGGTGGACAAAAAGGCAATTGTGCTCTGCAGAAGTGATTATCTCGATCAAAGATTTGTATCGTGGACAATTAAGGCTTTTAACTTCATCAGGTAGCAAATTATCTGTGGTGCACTCTTGCAGCACTCTTGTTTGACTTATCATTGGAATACAGAGCCCAATTCCTACATTATTTTCTTGAAATAAATTAATACTGTCTGCTAAGAACCATTATGGAGAAGTAGCATAATTATGAGCATAATTACAAGTTAACCAATGTCATCTGACATTTATATACTTAGTGGATGAATATCTGGGAACCACGATGTTGAGATGTGAAGGCCAATAAATTTTAGGAAGTGTCCTGAGAAAGCTAATCTTTGTGAAGTGATGGGTAATCTGCAATTATCTTTACTCGCCCTGTCAAGAGAGGAGTACAATACCAACATAATAGTCTTTCCTTTTTGATATAGTCATACAGGTGGAAACAGGCCCTCTGGCTCAACTTGCCCACACCGACCAACATGTCCCATCTACACTAGTCCCACCTGCCTGCATTTGGCCCATATCTCTAAACCTGTCCTATCCATGTACCTGTCTAATTGATCCTTAAACGTTGCAATAGTCCCTGCCTCAACCACTTCCTCTGGCGGCTCATTCCATACACCTACCACCCTTTGTGTGAAAATGTTACCCCTCAGATTTCTGTTAAATCTTTTTCCCTTCTTGATTCCACTACTCTGGGCAAGAGACTCGTTGCGATTACCTGAACTATTCCTCCCATGATTTTATACAATAGACAATAGACAATAGGTGCAGGAGTAGACCATTCGGCCCTTCGAGCCAGCACCGCCATTCAATGTGATCATGGCTGATCATTCTCAATCAGTACCCCGTTCCTGCTTTCTCCCCATACCCCCTGACTCTCTTGAATGTATTCAGAGAATTGGCCTCCACTGCCCTCTGAGGCAGAGAATTCCACAGATTCACAACTCTCTGACTGAAAAAGTTTTTCCTCATCTCTATAAGATCACCCCTCATCCTCCTGTGCTTCAAGTAAGAGTCCCAGCTTGCTCAACCTCTCCCTACAGCTCAGACCCTCGAGTCCTGGCAACATCCTCATAAATCTTCTCTGATCCCTCTTCAGCTTGACATCTTTTCTGTAACATGGTGCCCAGAACTGAACGCAATACTCTAAATGTGGCCTCACTAATGTCTTCTACAACTACAACATGACCTCGCAACTTCTATACTTATATCCATTATTAACTATACCAGGAAGGTTTGACCGAGAAGATCTACCTCTCCTATTATATTCCTCATGATCAAACTGTCGTGAGTTATCTCTTGAGTTCTAAAGTCTCTTGCGAAATTTTGTCCCACACAAATTTTGTGCTGTATTTTTCATTTTCATTTATAATTGAGAAGAGTGAACCGTTGCAGTAATTATTTGTCAAAGTGATCCTATAAGGAATTTTATCTTGATGTCTCATGTTATTATGTGAAAAAGCTTTAAAGGACCCAATCTTTGAAAATATTCTGCACTGTAAAGACAATTTGAGACAAAAATGCCAAATAGGAATGTCTGACAATGTGTTAATTAGCTTGACATTAATGAACTGAAGACTATTCTTGCTTGAGTAATCAAGGATATGCCGCTGTGGATCGAACTTGTCAATCCAGCACATCACACAGATGCTCAATCGGATTGAGGTCTGGAGAATTGAGGCCAGGGCAACACTGTGAACACTTCATGGTGTTCCTCAAACCATTCCCAAACAATGTGTGCAGTGTGGCAGGGCTGCTGAAAGAGGCCACTGCCATCAGGGAATACCATTGCCATGAAGGGGTGTACCTGGTCTGCAACGATGTTTAGGTAGGTGACACGTGTCAAATTGACGTCCGCATGAATGGCCGGACCCAGGGTTTCCCAGCAGAACATTGCCCAGAGCATCACACTCCCTCCACCAGCTTGTCGTTTTCCCACAGTGCATCCTTGTGCCATCACTTCCCCAGGTAAGCGGCGCACACATACACGGCCATCCATGTGATCTAAAAGAAAACGGAACTCATTGGACCAGGCGACCTTCCACTGCTCCAGGGTCCAGTTCCGACGCTTGTGTGCCCAATGTAGGCGCTTTTGACAGTGGACAGGGGTCATCATGTGCATTACGCAGCCCCATACGCAGCAGGGTGCGATGCACTGTGTATTGTGACACATTCCTCCTGTGACCACCATTAAAATTTTCTGTGACTTGTGCCATTTCTGTCGGTTCGGACCAGATGGGATAGCCTTTGTTGCCCTCACACATCGATGAGCCTTTGGTGCCCAAAACCCTGTCGCCAGTTTGTGGTTTGTCCCTCCTCAGACCACTGTCGGTAGGTACTCACCACTGCTGACCGGGAGCATTCCGCAAGCCTTGCCGTTTCAAAGATGCTCTGACCCAGTCATCTGGCCATAACAATTTGGCCCTTGTCAAAGTCGCTCAGGTCTTTACTCCTGCCCATTTCCTGCATCCAACACATCAACTTCAAGAACTAACTGTTCACTTGCTGCCTAATATATCTCACCTCTTGACAGGTGCCATTGTAACAAGATAATCAGTGTTATTCATTTCACCTGTCACTGGTCATTATGTTTTGGCTCATTCTTTAATGCGTTGAGACGTTAATGTGCCTGCAGCTGTTCATGCAACAGAGTTTTTGCAGTTCAGCTATTAGGTGTACTGCCAGGTAATTATCAGTAACTTTGATGCTGCTAATCTCAGTGGGTGCATCATCATTTTTCTCAGATGGGGATGTTAGATTAACTCATGGCCCAGTTAATGAGATCCCGAATTTCCTATGTTGATACAAGGAATTGCAAATGCTAATTTACCGAACATGGTACAAAGTGCTGGAGTAACTCAGTGGGGGGCAGGCAGCATCTCTGGTGAACATGGATAGGTGACGTTTCGGATCTGAAGAAGAGTTCAACCCGAAACGTCACCTATCCATGTTCTCCAGAGATGCTGCCTGACCCACTGAATTACTCCAGCACTTTGTGTCCTGAACGTCCTGCAGTTGCTTTTAGATAGTTTTGAGGAGGACAGAGAAATACAAAGTGGCTCTAGTGCTGAAATTGCCCCATTACTAAGAGGAAAGGCTCAATGTTACTTGTTCTCTGCTTCACGAACAATGTGGGGAAGTTTCAAAATTAAGATAATGGTTTGCAGACAAGTGGTTTGGAGAACAATTGTCAGGCATCACATTTCCCTTCAGTGTGTTTCCAATATGTGGCAATGTTTGAACCAGTGTCCTGAACTGTGGATTTATTTTTAAATAAAAATTGCCGGTTCACAATCTTGACTCTGTATGAATTATTAGTTGAAATTCAAAAACCTGCTTGAATGCTATTTAACTGAGCGTTAATTATCCCCTGAAAATACAAACGTAATCATCTCTATATGACTAATATTGGTCAAAACACATAATGCTGGAGGAGATCAGCGAGTCAGGCAGCATCTGGGGAGGGAACGGATGGGGTATTTTGGGGTCAGGACCCGTCTGAAAGATTCCAACCCGAAATGCCGCCTGTCCATTCCCTCCCCTAATGCCGCTTGACTGGTGAGTGTTTTGTTCAGGATTCCAGCAAATGCATTCTCTTGTCTTCATTTTATATTGGCCTACTGAAGTGTCTCATTGTAATTTCATTTCCATACAGTTTCTGACTGTTATTTATCCATGTTCTCCAGTAATGCTGAATTGCTCCGTCAATTTGTCTTTTTCTGACTTTATTTGGTTTTCAAATCACTATAACTACGAGTACTTATTCGCAACCTTGCTTTATGTATCCTCTAACTTTTTAGTCTTGTAGAGACTAAATTATTTTAAGACAAGGGATCATCACCGCCAACTCTTCATGATTTTATGCTCTGAGAGTGATAAATGCACACAATGCTGAAGTCGTGAGGTAATCAGAGGACCATAACACTTGATGACCTCCAGACCCGTGTTTTACTGTTTTTATTGTATCCCTTTAGTTTATTTCATTCCTAAGCAATATGTTTGTAACTGAACTTCATATTATTTTTGCATTTTTTACATTTGCATTAACCCAGTAATCAATCTCTATCCAGAATTAAACAACAATTTTGCAAATGTTGTCAAAAACTATGTATTTTTGTAACCACTCCTTAAAGCTACCGTTTCTCAGAGAAAGTTTCACAATGAATTTTTGCCAAAGTGTCCCAAATAATAATGGATTAATAAACTTGTTGTAAAGCTGATGCTGTGCAAGGTAAAATGATCAGTGTGTGTTGTATGCAGTACCAACTTTGAGATTTGAGAATAAGTTGTATCATGAAAATGTGTCGATGTAAGTATAATGTCAACAAGATACTCACATCGACACATTTTCAGATTTGTTGACATTTTTACATCGACAGATTTGTTGACATTTTTCTACATGGCAGCAGATGGATTGACGAGCAGAAACAAGAGATTGAAAACAAAAAAATACCTGCAGATCAAAAACAAATTAGGTGCTGGAAATCTAAAATGAATAAAAAATTGAGTTCTGGCAGCATCTATGAAAAGTGAAACAGGTAATATTTGAGGTCAGGGACCTATCTTCTGAAATGTAAACTTTGTTCCCCTCGCCAGAAATATTAGGATTATTGGAGTATCAATATTTTGTTAAGAGCTTCCATTTGGAGACTGGTTTTACCACAATGAAAACCATTTAAAACATTTAATCAAAAATCAAATTGATAAAGCTATTGAAATCAATGCCTCAGAAGATTGAGGAGATTAGATATGTCAATGAATACTCTCTTGAACATCTACGCATGTATGGCAGAGAGCATATTGACTGGTTGCATGAAAGCCTGGCTCGGCAGTTCAAACACCCAGGAATGAAGGAGATTACAAAAAGTGGAGAAACATTGGCAGGTTCATCACAGGTACTGTCATCCCTACCATTGTAGGGATCAATAGGAGTCGCTGCCTCAAAAAGGCAGCCAGCAGCATCAAAGACCTCACACTACTCAAGCTATGCTTTTCTTTCACTCCTGCCATTGGGAAGAAGGTATAGGAGTCTGGAAACCGTGACTTTCAGGTTCAAGAACAGTTTCTTATCACTAACCGTCAGGCTCTTGAACACTACAAACACCAACTAAACTGAAATGTAAAGTGCCTTGGTTGTACTAAGGACTTTGGGGTTTTTGCACTAATATTGGGGTTTATAATTTATTGGATTCTTTTAGTTATTATCTCATCTATGAGTATTGTGTTTGTAGACCTGTATGCTGCTACAAGTAAGAAATTCATTATTCCATTTTCAGTACATATAACAATTACTCGTTATTGAGTCTCGACTCTTGAAATAATGTTCAAAATTCCAATATACATTGCATGAAAATACAAACCTCTCCATTAGGTGGCAATGTAACAACATAATTGAATAGTTTCCCAAGGTTTCAATGGTGCTTTATTTGTCACATATGCAAATACACAGTGAAGTTCTCTTTGCACATGTTACATACATTATTGGCGCTATTATTGAAGTCCAAAGTCTGGTTGGCCCATGCACTCGATGTACTGGAGCAGTTCCCTCTCTACCGCCTGGCCATCTTTATGTCCCGGGGAGGGGGGGGGGGGGGGGGGGGGAAGGGGGAGCTCCTGCAGCCGGGCTTGAAGACGTTGCAGGCAATATCTCAGTTCACCCTCCTTCTGGCCCACTCCTAGTGCCCGACGTCTCCAGCTCCCAGTTACACCATCCTACGATCCTTCGGGTGGGTTACTGGTCCTGCCGACTTAGGGCGGGCACTGCAGCTCATCAAGTCAAGTCAAGTCAAATTTTATTTGTACAGCACATTTAAAAACAACCCACGTTGACTAAAGTGCTGTACATCAGTTCAGGTACTAAGAACGAACATACAATGGCACACAAACATAACAGCACATACATAAACAGTTCACAGCCCCCCCTCAGAGGGCTTCAAACGCTAGGGAGTAGAAATAGGTTTTGAGCCTGGACTTAAAGGAGTCGATGGAGGGGGCAGTTCTGATGGGGAGAGGGATGCTGTTCCACAGTCTAGGAGCTGCAACCGCAAAAGCGCGGTCACCCCTGAGCTTCAGCCTAGACCGCGGGATAGTCAGTAGCCCCAAGTCGGCCGACCTGAAGGAGCTGGAGATAGAGTGGTGGGTTAGAAGATTTTTGATATGGGGGGGGGGGGGGGGGAGCCCGTTTAGGGCTTTGTATGTGAATAGGAGGAGCTTGAAGTTGATTCTGTACCGTACTGGGAGCCAGTGGTGAGAGGCCAGAATCGGGGTGATGTGGTCCCTTTTACGGGTGTCCGTCAGGAGTCTCGCTGCGGCGTTTTGGACCAATTGCAGGCAGGACAGGGATGATTGGCTGATCCCAGTGTATAGGGAGTTACAGTAGTCTAGGCGGGAGGAAATGAATGCGTGGATGATTTTCTCAATGTCGTCAAATTGGAGGAATGGTTTGATTTTAGCTTTGGTACGAAGCTGGAAGAAGCTGGCTTTTACCACAGCGTTGACTTGCTTGTCAAACTTTAATGCAAAGTCAAATATCACGCCAAGGTTTTTGACATGCGGTTTGACTAGGGAGGATAGGCTTCCTTGGGTCTCCGCCGCACGGCACCTCAGGCTTCTTCTATTCAAGGATCATGATCTTAGAAAATATAAATTGTTATCTCAGACCAATGTGAACCATATCACAATTTTCAAAACACTAGTAAGCACTAGTAAATATTGGGCATAACCAGCAATTCTATAACTTTAGAGTCATTCACTTAGTTACTATAAAATCTATAGCAAGTGACCGTAGGGTGGATCATTCAGGTTTGGATGAAGTTTGAAGTCTGCCCATTTCAGTCCACACAAGCCATGCCACTCAGAGAGCTAGCAGAAACCTGATGGGCCACATGGTCTCATTCTATGCTGCCAGGAAGTATGAGCAATACATGGTGGCGCAGCGGTAGAGTTGCTGCCTCACAGCGCTAGCAGTGCAGGAGACCCAGGTTTGAGCCCGGGTCTCCAGCACGTCTGTACAGAGTTTGTACGTTCTCCCCGTGTTGTCTGTACAGAGTTTGTACATACTCCCCGGGACCATGTGGGTTTTCTCCGAGATCTTCGGTTTCCTCCCACACTCCAAAGACGTGCAGGTATGTAAGTTAATTGGCTTGGCGTATGTGTAAAAATTGTCCCTCATCCGTGCAGGATAGTGTTAATGTGCAGGGATTGCAGGTCGGTGTGGACTCACATTCTGCACTATGGCACTTTTTCCCTTTGCACTACTTGTTGTATGGCTTAATTTTGACTTCTTGTATGGCTCAATTGTACTCATGTATGGTATGAATTGACTGGATAGTTTGCAACACTGTATCCTGGTGCACCTGACAATAATAAACCAAACCAAAGGCTGGTTCTTGTTTGCATGAATGATTATCACACCATAATCTCTGATCATAGCTGCTTCTCCCCAAGTATGCACAGAAGCATGTGATTCAATTTGAATAACAGGAGATCAGTTGTAATATTAGCAATTTGCAAGTGAAATCCCAACCAAATTGAGATCTGCAGTGGTGAGAAAAAGTATTATATGATCACAATTCTAGGCCATAATATGATTGGGAAGTAAAAATTGCAGGCAAGATTTAATAAAAGACTTCTTTAAGTGATTCTGGGGGGTTCGGCAAAAATAGAAATGCTTTCTTTGACAGCTAAATGTGGACACTAACTCTGATTGTTGGGGTTTAAAAATCTGTAAACAGTTGTGTGCCCACAACACAATCTGAAAATTAAATAAGTTATTCAACAAGAAACTGACTTGCTAACTCCCAGCTTCCATCTGGTGGTGAAGTTAAAAAACATTTGCTTTGTCTCTAATTACCTCCTGCTATCCTTAATTAAACATGGTCAAGCTGTATCTTTAACAGAATAAAGACAACTAAGCAGTATAAGCATGTTCCAAACCACACACAAGGAAGTCAAGGAAAGTCATGGGAAATAAGCTAGCATGGATTAATAATATATATTCCTTTATTCGGACCACACCGGGGAAATTTACAGTGTTACAGCAGCAAAGTGGATAGCAAGAGATCATTCATTATAAATAAAAGTAAAGACAAGGATAAGTTGTCATCGGTTTTCTGTGTTCTTAGCTGTTACTGTTGACTCGTCTGCTGGGAGCAGTGCTGGTTGTGCAGTCTCACAGCAGCGGGAAGGAAGGACCTCCTATATCTCTCCTTCACGCACTTGGGGTGAAGGAGTCTGTCACTCAAGGAGCTACTCACAGCAGTGACAGTGTCTTGCATGGGGTGGGAGTCGATTTATTCACAAAATGCTGGAGTAACTCAGCAGGTCAGGCAGCATCTCGGGAGAGAAGGAATGGGTGACGTTTCGGGTCGAGACCCTTCTTCAGACTGACCTGCTGAGTTACTCCAGCATTTTGTGAATAAATCGATTTGTACCAGCATCTGCAGTTATTTTCTTATACTATGGGGTGGGAGTCGTTGTCCAGCAGCGATGTTAACTTTGCCATCATCCTCCTCTCTCCCACCACCTGCACTGAGTCGAGGGGGCAACCCAGGACAGAGCTGGCCTTCCTGACCAGCTTGTCGAGTCTCTTCCCTTCCGCCGCTGAGATGCTGCTGCTCCAGCAGACCACTCCATAGAAAATGGCTGATGCAACCACCGTGTTGTGGAAGGTCCTTAGGAGTGCCCCCTGCAATCCAAAGGACCTGAGTCTCCTTAGCAGATAAAGTCTGCTCTGGCCCTTTCTGTAAAGCGCATCGGTGTTTTCGGTCCAGTCCAATTTATTATTGAGGTAATAATAAAATTCTATCATATCGTCTCCTATTGTAAATAAAATACTGACATGTAATTGATATTAAACAATATGGACATAGGCTGTCAGTAAATAAGACCTGAATTCAATACTTTTCATACCACAGGGCCCCAGATCATAAGCTAAGCATGACAGAAGCCAGAAAGAATGAGAGGTATAGAACATAGAACAGTACAACACAGGAACGGGCACTTTGCCCACAATATTTCTGCTGAACACAATGCCAAATTAAACTGATCACATCTACCTGTACATGATCCATTTCCCTCTATTAGCTCAACTTCCCTGTGCCTCTCTAAAAGTCCCTTAAATGCCACTCTTGTATCTGCCTCCCCCAACACACCTGACAATGCGTTGCAAGTCCTCACCAGTCTCAGTGTAAAATAAACTTGCTCCACATATCTCCATTAAACTTTCCCCCTCTCACCTTATAGATATGCCCTCTAGCGTTGGATATTTCCACTTTGGGAAAAAAGGTTCTGTATATCTACCCTATCTATCGTCGTGGCTATCCCTCGAGGTCGAGGATGATGGTCAACGTTCCGATGTCAGAACGAAGACGCCTGTGCTTGTGCTTGTTTAACGTGTACTTGATGTTGCACTCCAAGAAGCATGCGGTCCTTCACAAATCAATCAACTAATTCCAATGGCAAGGGAACCAAGACGATTGGAGCTGATAGATTTGTTGCCGCCTTTATCCGCCTTCACAGGCGTTGAGTTCAAGGTAACTTTGTCCGCCTGGTCCGCCGTTGAGGTCTTATACGTTGTACCCTATCTATGCCTCTCATAATATTATATAGCTCTATTAGGTGTCCCAGCAAGCTCCGGTAATCCAGAGAAAACAATCCAAGTCTATCCAACCTCTCCCTGTAGCTGAAACCCTCTAATCCAGGCAGCATTCTGGTAAATCTCCTCTGCATCTTCTTCAAAGCTCCACATCGTTCCTGTCCTGGGGCGACCAGAACTGCATGCAATACTCCAAATCCAAATATTAACTAGTCGTCACCCAGTAACTGCAAATAATAATTCAGTTGCAGATTGTGAATTCCGTACACAGGCTTTGAGCACAATTTCAGAGGCCACTCCTTTGTGGCAATCCATAAGATATTTCTATAGTCCTATTGGTAAGCAGTTCCTCATTTCCAGTTGAGAAGTATTGAAAATTACCCTGAACAACTTCTTATTTACATGAACTGAAATTTATAGTATGGAATCAAAACATGTTTCTTTGACTCTGCTTCTTTGGCATGCTTCCTCCAACCATATCCTATCACTGTAACCTACTTTATCTGAAACCAGCTTCAACTACTCTATATGCTAACAAATTCCATATGTTCATAAGCACTAGGAACAGAATTAGGCCATTCGTCCCATCAAGTCTACTCCGCCATGCAACCATGACTGTTTTATCTTTCCCCCTTCACCCCATAACCTCTGACACCATTACTAATCAAGAATCTGTCAATCACCACCTTAAAAATATCCATTGATTGCCTCCACAACCTTCTGTACCAATGAATTCCACAGATTCACTACCCTCTGACTAAAGAAATTCCTTCTCATCTCCTTTCTAAAGGTACATCCTTTTATTCTCAGGCTATAGCCTCTGATCCTAGATTCTCCCACCAGTGGAACCATCCTCTTCGCCCGCCCCGAATCGCGGGCCTTGGGTCGGCCCGCCGCGGACCTTTCATCGTCCGGCACGGCCTGAAATAGGCCGCGGGTTTTTCTCCGCCCGGCGGGGGCTTCAATGTCGGGGGCCCTGACCGCCCCGACGTGGCAACTCCAACAGCCTGACCGCGGGAGAAGACGGCAGGGGAAGAGAAAAGACATTCTGGCCTTCCATCACAGTGAGGGGGTGACTGGAGGAGACTCACTGTGATGGATGTTTCTTTTGTTTGGTGTTAGTTTATGATTGTATGTGTTATTGCATTTTTATTGATTATTCTTAATGGTCTTATTGTTGAACTGCGGGTAATAGAAACATAGAAACATAGAAAATAGGTGCAGGAGTAGGCCATTCGGCCCTTCGAGCCTGCACCGCCATTCAATATGATCATAGCTGATCATCCAGCTCAGTAGCCTGTACCTGCCTTCTCTCCATACCCCCTGATCCCTTTAGCAAAAAGGGCCACATCTAACTACCTCTTAAATATAGCCAATGAACTGGCCTCAACTACCTTCTGTGGCAGAGAATTCCACAGACTCACCACTCTCTGTGTGAAGAAATTTTTTCTCATCTCGGTCCTAAAAGACTTCCCCCTTATCCTTAAGCTGTGACCCCTGGTTCTGGACTCCCCCAACATCGGGAACAATCTTCCCACATCTAGCCTCTCCAACCCCTTAAGAATTTTATATGTTTCTATAAGATCCCCCCTCAGTCTTCTAAATTCCAGCGAGTACAAGCCCAGTCTATCCAGTCTTTCCTCATATGAAAGTCCCGCCATCCCAGGGATCAATCTGGTGAACCTTCTCTGTACTACCTCTAAAGCAAGAACGTCTTTCCTCAGGTTAGGAGACCAAAACTGCACACAATACTCCAGGTGCGGTCTCACCAAGGCCCTGTACAACTAGTAATGTTTCATTTCACTACACATTTATGTGTATGTGACAAATAAACGACTATTGACTATATTGACTATTGACTCTCCAAACTCACTCTGTCAAGGACTTTCACTACTTGGTAAGTTTCAATGAGGTCCCTCCTCATCCTTCTAAACTCTAAACAGTGCCCGGGCCGCGGGGCCTAACATCGCCCGGCGCGGCTCGGCCGCGGGACTTTTCATCGCTGGTGCGGCTCGGCCGCTGGACTTCAAATCGCCCGGTGCGGCTTGGCCGCAGGGCCTAACATCGCCCGGTGCGGCTCGGCCGCTGGACTTCACATCGCCCGGTGCGGCTTGGCCGCGGGGCCTAACATCGCCCGGTGCGGCTCGGCCGCTGGACTTCACATCGCCCGGTGCGGCTTGGCCGCGGGGCCTAACATCGCCCGGTGCGGCTTGGCCGCGGGGCCTAACATCGCCTGGTGCGGCTCGGCCGCAGTACTTAGCTGCGCACGGCTCGGTCGCGGGACCTTCCATCGCCCGGTTCGGCCGCGAGACGTCTCAGCGCCCGTTGCGACTCGGCCGCGGGGACTTCCATCCCCTTGCGGGGACTGTGCGGGTCGGTCGGGGACGAGCTGTCTGTCCGTGGGCGTGGGGAAGAGAGTGGAAGTTTTGTTGCCTCCATCACAGTGAGGGGGTGTTTGGAGTCACTGTGATGGACGTTATGTGTTGGGGTCATGTGTCTTGTGTTCTTTTTTGTGTGTGACTGCTATGTAGTTTCGTTCGGTACCTTGGTACCGAATGACAAATAAAGCTCTGTTGAACTGTTGAACTGTAAAGGCCCAGTGACTTTAAACACTGTTCATATGTTAACCCAATCATACTTGTAAACCTCCTCTGGACTCTCCCCAATGCCAGCACACCCTTCCTCAGATATGGGGCCCAAAACTGTTCACAGTGCTCCATATGCGGCCTGACCAGTGCCTTATAGAGCCTCAGCTAAAATATTGTCTGAGTAAAGAAGTTCCTCCTGATTTTCTATTGAATTTGTAAGTACCACTCTTAGCCCTAGAATTGGAATGACCACAAGTGGAAACTTCTGATTTATTACTTCACTGGTAATCTCCAAGTATTCCTGTTCGTTAGAATGAAATGTAACTCTGTTTTACTTTCCATAGCCGTTGCCTAATCTGTTCAGTATTTCCATCATTTTCAGGTCTTATATCAACCATCTGCAGTATTTGTTTTGATTTATTATGCAGTCTCGGCTTTTATGGTAGTCGGATTACGCTGGTACAGAAAGTACTTTTGATTCCTATGAAATCTGTGTTATTAGTATGTATTTCTCTATACATTTTGACTGATGTAACAGATTTGAATAAAAGCACTTGCAATGGAGGGTATAATTAGAGTGAAATTTAACACATGTGGTGCCTATAGTTATACCACTTTAACTAAACAATTTGTCTAACAGCAGAGGCTGAATTTAATCACATAGATCTACAATGTGTTGTAGGCAGTAGGATTTTAAAGTGCTCTCCAATTCCAGAAATCTCACAAAAGATGTTTGGGGTGGAATTTTTTTTGCACTGTTTTTTTAGATGTCTGGGAAGCTCCAGCCACAGATATGGTGGGTAATTTTGAAAACGCACTAAATTACCTTATTAAAGATAGGTGTTTAAAATCCACTTACACTTGCCTGCTCAGTATCAAGCCCTGTACAGGAAGGAATTGCAGATGCTGGTTTACACCGAAGAAAGACACAAAATGCTGGAGTAACTCAACAGCTCAGGCAGCATCTCTGGAGAAAAGGAATAGGTGACGTTTCAGCTTGAGACCCTTCTTCAGACTGAGAGTAAGGGGAAAGGGAGACAAGAAGTATGAAAAAGTACAGAACAAATCAGAGCCGGCACTGATGACTCAAGAAAGGTGGAGCCCACAATGGTCCATTGATGGCTGTGGAAGAGGTGATAATGAAGGGATACAAAGAGTGAAACTAGCAGGACGACTAGGGTGGAGAAGAGACAAAGAGAGAGAAGGGGAATGCAAAGGTTACTTGAAATTGGAGAAATCAATATTCCTACCACTGGGTTGTAAGCCCAATATATAGTGCTTTTGGTTATCAATATGCCTTTGTCACCCTGCAGGATGTTAGTGAGGCAGTTAACAATGTGGATTAGCCACTGCAGTTACTATGAGCTATGATAAGCTATGATACAGTTCAGTTAAAATAACATATTTTAAACGATCCTCAGAATCTCCCACTCTGAGGGATTGCTTTGACAGATTCAGCTCAATTTTGCAAATGCAGCTAACCTCTCTCTGCCATTCTGAGCATGGAGTAAACATCATGTTAAAGTAAACTCAAGTGAACAAACAAGTCTTTCAGTCAGGAAACCAATTTCTTCCCCAAACCAAAGGGTGACTCAGTGGGTCAGACAGCATGGTCGGCACAAACTCGGTGAGCCCCAGCGCTTGTTCCCGCGCTGTATCTCTAAACTAATCTAAACTAAACAAGTGCATTTAGAAGTTGCTAACTATAAGAGAACAAGTGACTCTGCATTCTTAATCCCCGCGGAGGATGCTATGTTGGCCACTGACGTGCCCATTACAGAGGCTCTAAGTAGCATACAACATCAATATCCTTATAACCTTCTTTATACGTCCCATCTCCAGCTTTTATGCTTCTCCACCAAGGTATTGAAGGAGATGTAGGAGAAGAAAAAACCTTTTCAGTCAGAGAGTTGTAAATCTGAGGAATTCTCTGCCTCAGCAGGCAGTGCAGGCCAATTCTCTGAATGCATTCAAGAGAGAGCTAGATAGAGCTCTTAAGGATAGCGGAGTCAGGGGGTATGGGGAGAAGGCAGGAACGGGGTACTGATTGAGAATGATCAGCCACGTTGAATGGTGGTGCTGGCTCGAAGGGCCGAATGGCCTACTCCTGCACATATTGTCTATTGACATGGTTTTTTTTTAATACACAGAGAGTGGTGGATGCCTGGAACATACAACTGCTGCTAGCGGTAGAGGGAGGTGCAATACTGGTGTTTCAGAGACTTTTAGATAGGCACATGAATGTACAGGGAATGGGGGGGGGGGGGGGGGGGGGATATGGATCATGTGCAGGCAGATGAGATTAGTTTATTTTGACATCATACCAGCTCTTTTTCTCTGCAACAAAAAAAACACTGCTCTTCAGTGGATTCTTAGACGTCCGTCCGTGCACTTTGTGCCTTTTCCTGGAACTGGGATGTGAACTGGTGACTTGCTCCAAAGCCTCTCCCCAGCAGTTTCCTTCTATATCTGGTTGCTATTATTCTGAGTGGATAGTCCAGGGTAATGCCTTTCCTTTCTTCATCGCTTACCACCAGCATTCCTCTCCTCAATCCGCTCTCCAGTTCAGACTGCCAAGGAAAATAGAATGACATAAGGTTGGGTAATCCCAATCGAATAAAGGTTTACATTTGCTGCAAATAAGAAATTGAATAAGGTTTAACAAGGACTTCTGGATGGAAGTTGGGTATTATGCTGTACAAGACGTAGGCGAGGCAGCACTTGGGAGTTTTGTGCTCAGTGTTTGGTCACCCTGCTATAGGAATTATGCCATTAAGCTTGAAAGATTGCAGAGAAGATTTAAGAGGGTGTTGTCAGGACTCAGGGACCTAAGGTATAGGAATTATGCCATTAAGCTGCAAAGATTCCAGAGAAGATTTACGAGGATGTTGCCAGGATTCAGAGACCTGAGCTAAAGAGACAGCTTGGACAGGCTGGGACTTTATTCCTTGGAGCGCAGGAGACTGAGGGATGATCTTATAGAGGTCTGTAAGATCATCAGGGGAATAGATAGATTGAAAGTACAGAGTTTGTTTCCCAGGATAGGGGATTCAATAATTAGAGAGGGCATAGGTTAAGGTGAGAGAAGAAAGATTTAATACAAAACCCAGGGGCAACTTTTTCCACACAGAGGGTGGTGGGTATATGGAATGAACTGTCGGAGGAAGTAGTTGAGGCAGGAACAATAACAACATTTTAAAGACATTTGGACAGGTACATGGATAGGAAAGGTTTAGATGAACACTAGACCAAGTGGACCCATTGGGCCCAAACCTCTCCTGCATTAGTGCAGCACCCTCTCCTCCCCCACTCCCTCCCCCCTCCCCCCAACCACTCCCCCTCCCTCCCCCTCCCCCTCTCCCCTCCCCCTCCCTCTCCCCTCCCCCTCCCTCCACCCCCCCTTCTCCATCTCCCTCAACCCCCCTTATCCTCCCCCTACCTCCCCCTCCCTTCCTTCCCCCCCCTCCCCTTTCCTCCCTAGGAGATAGATTTAAACTTTAAAATGCAAATAACTCAAAAAATATAACACCGATTTCAATGAAACTTCTTCCATTAGCACCAAAGAGACAACGGTGAGTAAGGTGGGCTTAAAATTGTGGAGCTATCATGTACCGTTTTGGCTGTAATTCAGGCACAAACAAACAAACAAACGAGAGTTTTAGTATATAGATGGACTGTAGGGACACAGGGATTGGTCCAGACCATCGGACCCTCTGATTGGTAGAAGAGGTGAGGTGGTGCGCAGGTAAAGGAACTGGGCAGTCTCGTTTAGTCCTCCGAAGGAGACAGTAAGATTTATGGTTGTCTGTCGTTTGGTGCGTTGATTGTCACGGTTGTTAATGTTATAATAAACGTCTACCTCAACGTACATCGCCTACGACTCGCCATAGTGTGACCCCCGACGTGATCACAGATCACCAAGATGTCCCATCGGGAGGCATCGACGCCAAACGCAGTCGGCGTTCATCTGCCCCCGTTCTGGGCCCACCAACCACGCCTGTGGTTCGCCCAAGCGGAGGCACAGTTCCACCTCCGGGGAATACAGGAGGACGCGACCCGGTTCTACCACCTACTGAGCGTCCTGCCGTCGGAAACGTCCGCACGGGTCGCACAGTACGTCACCGACCCGCCAGAAACCGACAAGTATGCGGGCCTCAAGTCGCTGCTGCTGAAAACCTTCGGGCGCAGCCAACAACAGCGGGCCAGCACACTCCTGCACGTACCCGAGCTCGGGGACCGACCGCCGTCGGTCCTCATGATGGAGATGATGACTCTAGCGGGAGAGCACACCAAATGCCTCATGTTCGAGGAGGCATTCCGCGAAAAGATGCCAGAGGACGTCCGCGTAGTCCTAGCAGACGTTACTTTCGGGGACCCGATGGATTTCGCAGAAAAGGCGGACGCACTGGTCGCGGCAAAGGCGAGGCGCCCCGGGTCAGTAAATCGGGTTTCAACGCAGGTGAGCGACCGACCGCGCGGCCAAAATGGCGCCCATCCGCCCGCCACTTTTCAAAAAACCCGCCAAGCTGCTACGTCGACGGCGGCCATTTTGAAACAGGCCCGCGACACAGAAACACACCAGCGCGGCTGGTGTTTCTTTCATAGAAGGTGGGGAGCAGCGGCACGCAACTGTAGAAGCCCCTGCACATTCTCGGGAAATGCCTCGGCCGATCAAATGTAGAGGCAATCTCGATCGGCCAGAACCATCGCCTCTACCTGGTGGAGCAACATACGGGTACCGTTTTCCTCGTGGACACCTGGGCGATCGTCAGCATTGTGCCTCCATCCTGCCAAGAAGCGCGATCAGGTAAGACCGGCCCCCCACTCATTGCGGTCAACGGCAGCCCTGTCCGTACCTACGGAACATGGGACATGTCCCTGTCCTTTGGTTCCAGGACCTACAACTGGACTTTCATCATCGCAGATGTAGGCCAGGCAATCCTGGGCGCGGATTTCCTTTGGGCTTTTTCATTGATCCCTGACGTCCGCGGGAAGAGCCTGCAACCGTCGTCCAGTAGCGTTGACACCCCCGCTCCTTCGGTTTCCGTGTCATCCAGCCCGACCGTCCAGGCCGTTACTACGACCTCCGACCCGTTTGCTGTGATACTCGCCGATATCCCGGAGCTCCTAGTCCAGCGATTCGACACACCTGCCTCCAAGCACGGAGTCGTGCACTTCATCCCCACGGAGGGACCGCCTGTTTTCGCCCGAGCCCGACGCCTACCCCCTGATAAGCTGGCAGTCGCTCGCGAAGAGTTCCTCACTTTGGAACGGCTGGGGATCATACGCCCGTCAGACAGCCCGTGGGCCTCACCGTTACACATGGTCCCAAAAGCATCTGGGGGGTGGAGACCATGTGGCGATTACCGATGTCTGAACGCCATCACCACGGCTGACCGATACCCGATCCCGCATATTCAGGATTTTTCTGCCAGCCTAGAGGGTGCCACGGTTTTCTCAAAACTGGACTTAGTCCGAGGGTATCACCAGATCCCGGTTCGTCCCACAGACATCCCTAAGACCGCCACCATCACCCCGTTCGGGCTTTTCGAGTGGCTGCGGATGCCTTTCGGCCTCAAAAACGCCGCCCAGGCGCTTGTTCCAACGCCTCATGGATCATGTGGGTCGGGGTATGCCTTTTGTATTCATATATCTAGACGATATTCTCGTGGCAAGTCGGTCGGCTCACGAACACCGGTCCCACCTGCGCTCCATATTCCAAAGGTTGCAGGACCACGGTCTGATCCTACACCCGTCCAAATGCCAATTCGGACTATCCTCAGTAGATTTCCTGGGCCATCGGATCACACAGGCAGGTGCCGTCCCCTTGCCCGAGAAGGTGGCTGCTATCCGCTCTTTCCCCCGCCCCGACACTATCAAAGGGTTACAACAGTTTGTAGGCATGGTGAATTTTTACCACCGCTTCGTCCCGGCGGCAGCCCGGATCATGCGCCCCCTTTTCCAATGCCTCGCGGGTAACCCCACTGAGCTCGTGTGGTCCCCAGCCAAGCTGGCCCTCGCGAACGCCACCATGCTCGTCCACCCGCGCTCCTCTGCCCCCACCGCCCTCACCGTCGATGCATCCGGCGTGGCGGTGGGGGGCGTCTTAGGACAGCAGGTTAACGGCCTCTGGCACCCTTTGGCCTTTTTCAGTCGCCAGCTCACTCGCCCCGAGATAGCTTACAGTGCCTTTGATCGGGAACTCCTGGCCCTCTACCAAGCGATCCGTCATTTTCGCTTTTTGTTAGAGGGCCGCTTTTTCGTGGCTTTCACTGACTACAAGCCACTGACGTTTGCTTTTTCGAAGGTTTCCGATCCGTGGTCGGCCCGCCAGCAGAGACACCTCACTTACGTTTCGGAATTTACCACCGACGTTCGGCACATTGCGGGAAAACTAAATGCCGTGGCGGATGCCCTGTCCAGACCAGCGGTTTCCCCGGTTGCCGAGGTAAGTTCCGGGGTGGATTTCCAGGAGCTCGCGGAGGCTCAGTGCCTGGAAGACACCCCCTCCCTGTACCCCCACACCACCTCGGGGTTGCGGTTGGCACAGGTAGCCTGTGGTCCCACGCATACTAAACTCTGGTGCGACGTTTCTCTGCCGTGCACCCGACCGGTAGTACCCACTTCCATGCGGCGCCAGGTTTTTGACACCATTCACGGCCTGGCACATCCGTCCATTTCGGCTCTGATTGCGGCTCGATTTGTCTGGCACGGGCTGCGGAGGCAGGTGGCCGCCTGGGCCCGCTCCTGCATTCCGTGCCAAACCTCCAAAGTCTACCGGCACACTCGGCCCCCCGTCCAGCAGTTCACGGTCCCCGCAGTCCGATTCCTCCACATCCATGTGGATCTCGTCGGCCCGTTACCCCATTCCAGGGGCTACACCCACCTCCTCACGGTAGTCGAGCGATTCACCCGGTGGCCAGAGGCGCTCCCATTTTCCGACATCTCAGCAGCCTCCTGCGCGCGGGCTCTGGCGCTAAATTGGATTGCCCGTTTCGGCGTCCCGGACGTCATCGCTACCGAACGGGGCGCCCAATTCACCTCATCCCTGTGGGTGGCTCTGACTCAGCTATGTGGGTCCCGACTACAACAAACCACCGCCTATCACCCCCAGGCCAACGGGATGGTGGAACGGTTCCACAGGCAGCTTAAACCTCACTCACTGCCCGCCTGTCCGGACCCGACTGGGCAGACCAGCTCCCATGGGTTCTCCTAGGTATCCGCATGGCTCCAAAGCACGATCTCGGA